>NC_053429.1:85157948-85201992 GCF_007990345.1 Gossypium hirsutum
TGTTAACAGACTTCAAACTTTAAATTCCAGACAGTCCATCTGCGTACTAGTCGCTTTAAAATCATATCTTGGTTTGACTCGAATCAGTTCGTAAATTTTCCCCGACTAGACTTATATCTATATGGTAAATTTTTGTAGAATTTTTGGTTGGGCCAATTGGTACAGTTTATTAGTTAAATTCGTCCTGTTCTGGGTTCGACTACTCTGACCTTTGTGCATTACGACTTAGATATCTCCCTTTACAGAGCTTCAATACTTATGCCATTTGTTTCGAATGAAACTAGACTCAAAGGGAATCTATACATATAATGCATGACTTCTAATTGTCTCTGATTAATTTATGGAGAATCTCTAAAGTCGGAGCAGGGGATCCAGAAATCACTCTGGTCCCGTTTCACAAGGGTTTAATTATCTCCTAACATACAGCTCATATGGTCGTTTCGTTTCTTCCATATGAATAGCTCATCGATCTTCGATTACATAATTTATTCATTATTTAATTCCATTCCTACTATTTTTTTGATTTTCAATCTCACATCACTGCTGCTGCCAGCATCTGTTACTAGCACTATCCTATTTCGTGATATCTCCTTGATCTAACTAATAATTCATCATGCATATCACAATTATGATCATGACTAGCCATGCCAAAGGCTAATCATTGACAACATCTCCCTATTACACTATTTCCATATCATGAATTTTAACAGCAAAATTAATCAACCATGACATATGGCATAAAAATCGATTAGGCCTCAACTATTATTCAACCAAAACCGAATTGGCCCAATATCAGTCATGACCACATTATAAAACCCATTTACTACGTTTTATAACTAAGTATCATAGACCCAAAGTCCAAATTAACATTTATGCATTTTCGCATGGCTGAAAGTTTACATACCAAAGTTCAAACACAACATAATAGCCTATACATGCCGAAATGTTCTCCTAAACCGACTAAGAAGAAATACCAAAACTTGCTAGCTGGGTGATGACTTCGATGACGGCCCGATCACACAAAAGAGGCGAGTCCAAGAAACCTAAAATAGGTGACAAGGAAACACTGAGGGAGTATATAACTCAGTAAGTCATAAGCACTACCATCCATTAATACATTATCACAAAGGAAACAAAATGGAACGAGGCTAGTTACTCCATCCATACCGACCATGCCATAGTTCCTTAGACCTATCGGTTCAATCTCATACCAAGTCATGCATCACATTCCATATACTAATCAATAGGATATTTGAGGCATTTTCATACATCATTTATTTCGTTACAATCATACAACTAAACGACCTTTCACCTATTCCACGATAAATCTTATGTACGTGACTTCAATTATAGTTGTCACATAGGTTCAAACTTACCAAGCTCAACTCCAAATATAAACATAGCGCCTATTAGCCATGAACTCAAGGTACTTACCCGATCCGCTGTCCGTGATCAACTCAATAATGTCGCACACTTAGTGTCCATAGTGATTCAAAAATATATATTAAGTCCGCACACTCAGTGCTATATAATCAACTCGCACACTTAGTGCTATATAATCAAACTCGCACACTTAGTGCTGTACAATTTAAACCCGCACACTTAGTGCCAATCTCATGATCATAAATGTTTATACCCGCACACTTAGTGCCGAAATCAACAACTCAATACATCTCACCTCTTTTCTTTTCATTCAACACTTTCATCACCACATGCATACATGTATATAAATTTATCATTCCATTCGGCATAATTACATAGACATTATGTCTATTTAGATCAATACTAAATATATGCTCGGTGACTTACCTTATGTTGGGGAAACGATTCCAACTCGGCTACTGATGTTCTTTCCTTGCCCTTGCTTGCCTCTCCACCTTTAACTTCTTGAGCTAAATCGATAAATTAACTAGTTTAACCGTCTTGCTAAATATTATATCAAAATATTAATGATTTCATAGCATAGGAGACACATGGCCAATTCTTATCTTTCTACCCATGCTTTTGAACTATTTGGTTAACAACCATATACTATCACCCTATTGTCGATAATCCAATCAAGGATAGTATCACAATTGTGTACACCCATATAGCCAAATGTGCAAGATTAAATTCAACATCACCTATATACTTAATTAGATGGCCGAATATACCAAATTAAACTCAACATTAAATGTCACAAGAACCCTAATCTAATTTGCAAATTGATTGGCCAAAGACTCATAAGTGCCTTATCTATAACCTATTCGGCCTTACTACTTAAACTTAGCCTTTCATACACTTATATCTAATGTCATAGAGATGCCAAATCCTTAAGTGTTCCAACATCTAACTTACTCAATTCAACACATCGAACAACATTTATACCGATTTGCTAGCACACAAGCCTTTGGCCGAATATCATTAACCTCTAGTCACCTAAATTTATTCCTTAAAACTCATCCAACACTACATTCGGCACCTCCAACCTATAATTAGATATCTCAAGTTCATTCACAAGTACATTTATATGACACATATAGCATTAACATTTTTCAACATGAATCTATAACATGACCGAATACTCATGCACATACATACATAAAGAGAACTCAAATAACACCCAAAAATCTCCTTTCCAAAGTGCATATATACTCATACATACGGCAACTTCCATTCTTATCTCCCAACAATGAATTCATGAATTTAGCTATGGGTTAACTAGACTATACACTTATCACTTAATCTCAACATCAATTAGAATAAAATCACAATGCATACCTTTCCTTTGAACTAGCCATGGCCGAATGCCTTGGTTTCTTTTTTTCAATCTTTCCTTTCTCAATTTGGGCAATGAAGGAGATGAAAGATGAGCCTTCCTTCCTCTTTGTTTTCTTTACTTTATTTCACTAATATTATTTTTTCTCACATAATGCCATTTCTTATTTTAATAACTAATTAAACATATATATTTGCCCATCAACACCCATCTTGGCTGGCCACTATAAAGAAAATTGGGCAATTTGACATGCAAGTCCACCCTTGTGTTGACATGCACTAATAAACCATTTAAAATTAGTCTATCATATTTCACCATGTCTCATATTGATCCCTATTTAATAATTTCTCATGCAATTGGCAAAATTAGGGAATGAAACGTCCACATATGCATGTACACACATAATAAGCATAGAATATAACAATTAATTATTTTTACGACTCAGTTTTGTGGTCCCGAAACCACTTTTCGACTAGGGTCACATTAGGGCTGTCACAACTCTCCCCCACATAAGAAATTTTCGTCCCTGAAAATCTTACCGGTGAATAATTTTGGATATCGATCCTTCATAGTGTCTTCAAGTTCCTAAGTGGCTTATTCAATTCCGTGTTTATGCCACAACACCTTCACTAATGGGATTTTCTTATTTCGCAACTCTTTACTTCACGCATCAAAATGCGAACCGGTTCTTCTTCATAACTCAAGTTAGGCTGAATCTCGATCTCAGATGGAGTGATTACGTGCGACGGGTCGGACCTATATCGTCGAAGCATCGAGACATGGAAAACGTTGTGAATCTTTTCAAGCTCAGGGGGCAAAATTAATCAGTCTGCAACTGGTCCAACTCGTTCGGATGCCTCATACGGACCGATGAACCTCGGACTTAGTTTGCCCTTACGACCAAATCTAAGCACCTTCTTCCAGGGTGAAACTTTGAGAAATACTTTGTCTCCAACCTGATATTCAATGTCTTTTCTTTTCAAATCCGCATACGACTTTTGACGATCCGAAGTGGCTTTCAAACTTTCACGAATTACTCGAACTTTCTGCTCAGCATCCTTAATCAAATCAACCCCAAAAATTTTACTTTCACTAAGTTCAGTCCAAAATAATGGGGTACGGCATTTACGACCGTATAAGGCCGCGTAAGGTGCCATCTTAATGCTTGATTGAAAGCTATTGTTGTAAGCGAATTCGATCAAAGGCAAATATCTTTCCCATGAACCACAAAACTTTAAGACGCAACATCTCAACATATCCTTGAGTATCTGAATTATTCGTTCAGATTGGCCATCAGTCTGGGGATGAAATGCGGTGCTAAAATGCATCTTAGTACCCAACGCTTCTTGTAAATTTTTCCAAAATCGCGATGTAAATCTTGGGTCTCTATCCGACACGATAGAAATAGGTACCCCATGCAATCGAACAATTTGGGAGGTGTATAATTCTGCCAATTTATTGAGCGAAAAATCTGTACGGACAGGGATAAAATGAGCAGACTTGGTCAATCTATCAACAATAACCCAGATTGCATCTTTCTTGCTTGATGACATTGGCAATCCAGATACAAAATCCATCGTTACCCGATCCCACTTCCATTCGGGTATCATGATCGACTGAAGTAATCCTGACGGCACTTAATGTTCCGCTTTTACTTGTTGGCATATCAAACACCTTGAAACAAATTCAGAAATGTCTCGTTTCATACCGGGCCACCAAAATTGACGTTTCAGGTCATTGTACATTTTAGTACTACCTGGGTGGACTGACATTCGACTACTGTGAGCCTCGTCCAAAATCATCGAAATAAGTTCCGAATTTCTTGGAACGCATAATCGACCTCTGAACTTCAAGCAATCATTGTCGTTAATCCGAAACTCCGATTCCTCATTCGAAGCACATTCAGCTCGTTTAGTGACCAATTCAGCATCGACTTTCTGGAATTCAAGTATTTGACGAATCAATAATGGTTTCGCCTCTAATTCAGCTACTAGCACCCCATCGGGTGAGACGGACAAGTGAGCATTCACCGCTTTCAAAGCAAACAGTGCTTTCCGACTTAAAGCATCGGCAACCACGTTAGCCTTTCCCGGGTGATAATCAATAACAAGTTCATAGTCTTTCAACAACTCAAGCCAACGTCTTTGTCGCAGATTTAGATCTCTTTAAGTCATCAAATATTTAAGACTTTTGTGGTCCGAATAAATATGACACCTTTCCCCAAACAAGTAATGTCGCCATATTTTCAGGGCGAACACTATGGCCGCCAATTCAAGATCATGGGTCGGATAGTTTCTCTCATGCGGCTTTAATTGTCTCGACGCGTAAGCCACAACTCGACCTTCTTGCATCAACATACAACCTGGCCCAAGTAAGGATGCATCACTATAAATGACAAACTCTTTGCCGGACTCCGGTTGTACTAGCACTGGAGCTTCGGTTAAACAGGTCTTTAGTCGATCGAAACTCTTCTGACAGTTCTCTGTCCACTCAAACTCAACATCTTTTTGGAGTAGTTTCATCAACGGTGCAGCTATCATCGAGAACCCCTTACAAACCGTCGGTAGTATCCGGCAAGTCCCAGAAAGCTCCTAACTTCAGTAATATTCCTCGGAGGTTTCCAATCAAGTATGGCCGAAATTTTGTTCGGATCCACTCTAACACCCGATGCGGACACCACGTGCCCCAAAAAGCTAACCTCTTTCAACCAAAATTCACATTTACTGAATTTTGCGTATAACTGCTTGTCTCGCAAAATCTGTAATACTAACCTTAAATGCTCGGCGTGTTCGGCTTCACCTTGTGAATAAACTAAAATATCATCAATAAACACAACCACAAATCGATCCAAGTATGGCCTGAATACTCGATTCATTAAATCCATAAATACCGCAGGGGCATTAGTGAGCCCAAACGGCATCACTAAAAATTCGTAGTGACCGTACCTCGTTCTAAAAGCGGTTTTGGGTATGTCCGAGTCTCGAACCCTCAACTGATAATAACCAGATCTCAAATATATCTTGGAAAATACTGAGGCTCCCTTTAATTGATCAAACAAATCATCAATACGTGGCAACGAGTATTTATTCTTTATGGTCACTTTATTCAACTGACGATAGTCGATGCACAATCTCATGGTTCCATCCTTCTTTTTCACAAACAGCACTGGTGCGCCCCATGGTGAAGAACTCGGTCGAGCGAAGCCTCTATCCGTCAATTCTTGCAATTGAACATTCAATTCCTTTAATTCCGTTAATGCCATACGATACGGGGCTATTGAGATTGGCGTGGTACCAGGTACAATCTCGATGCCGAATTCCACCTCTCGAACCGGTAGCAACCCCAGTAACTCCTTAGGAAAAACATCTGAATACTCACAAACCACCGGTACTGATTCAAGTTTCCTTTCCGTCTCTTTGCTATGAAATACATACGCAAGGTATGTTTCACACCCCTTTTTCACATATCTCTGAGCGGTCATTGAAGATATTATCGCTGGCACCCCTTTCAAATCGGTAGACTCAACTTGGACTACCTCATTATTTGTACTCCTCAAATCAATGGTTTTCCTTTTGCAGTTCACCACTGCATCATGTACAGTCAACCAATCCATACCAAGAATAACATCGAATTCGTCAAACGGTAAAAGCATCAAATCGGCCAGAAAACAGGATTCTTGGGTTATTAGAGGCATCTCTTACACACTTTATCAACAAGTACGTATTGGCCCAAAGGGTTTGACACTCGAATTAGGAACTCAGTAGACTCAACAGGTAGAGTCTTACTGGATGCTAAGGTTTCACATACATATGAATGAGTAGAGCCAGGGTCAATCAATGCAATCACATTAGTATCAAAGAGAGTGAAAGTACCAGTGATGACGTCAGGAGAGGATGCCTCCTCTCGTGCGCGAATGGCATATGCTCTGGAAGGAGTACGGGTCTCGGTTCGAACAGCCATATCAGAGGCCCCTCTCTAACTACCACCCCTACCCCCTGAAATTCTCGGTGGTCTACCTCTAGCTGTCATTCCACTAGGTTTGCACCTTGCATCTTATTCTTCTCATCAAGCTCCGTGCAATCTCTAATGAAGTGGTCCTTCGAGCCGCATCCGTAACAGGCCCTGTTAGTAGACTTACCCCAACATTCACCTAGGTGTCGTCTTCCGCATTGGGGGCATTCAGGTTTCTCGTGACGATTATTGCCCACACTAGCTACCGAAGTAGCTCGGGAGTCCGTCGATGGTCGTGCTCTAATCGAAATTCCCGCCGTTATCCTCGATTTATTAGTGTTCTCCCTGAACTTCTTTACAGCCGAGAATGGAGCTTTACCCGTCGATCTTTTACGATAATCTCTAGTTTCAAATTCAGCCTTCTTCTTCTCCTTTCCAAATTCTTCCGCCTTGCAGGCTCGTTCAACTAGTGTTACGAATTCTTTTATCTCCAAAATACCCACTAGTAGCTTTAAATCTTCATTCAATCCTTCTTCGAATCTTTTGGACATAGCAACCTCATCAGCCACACACTCCCGGGCATACCGACTGAGTCTTACAAACTCATGTTCGTATTCGGATACTGTCATACGGCCTTGCTTGAGTTCCAAGAATTCCTTACGTTTTTGATCGATGAACCGTTGACTAATATATTTCTTTCGAAATTCCGTTTGAAAGAAATCCCAAGTAACTTGTTCGTTTGGGACTATGGAAATCAAGGTCCTCCACCAATAGTAGGCTGAGTCCCGCAACAAGGATATAGCACACTTTAGACATTCATCGGGTGTGCATGACAGTTCATCAAACACCCGAATGGTGTTATCAAGCCAGAATCGGCCCTTTCGGCATCATCAGTAACTATGGCCCTGAACTCCTCGGCCCCGCGCTTCCTAATCAAGTCTACAGGTGGCTTACTCAGCCTCACAGGATCAGTAACTGATGGCATTACGGGCTCTTGGGGTGGATTATTCAAATTTGAGAATTGTTGGACAGCCGGATTGGTTCGGGCATATTGCGCGACCCACTCATTCATCATGGTAAAGAAGGCTTGTTTAGCCCCCTCACCTTGATTATTCGCAGATGACTGAGGTTCAACAGGCGGTGTCCCTTGTGCAGGAGCAGCTGCTACACTTTCAACGTCATCCGCTAAGGTTCTCTCTACACCGGGATCCATTTACTAATCAAAACAAAAATTTTAACCGTCAGAAGTCATCACACATTTAAACATTAACATTAAGGCATGTATAGCTAGACTCATACGCGCTATGGTAGTCCTAGAACCGACTAAACCATGACTCTGATACCAATCAAATGTAACACCCCGAACCCGAGACCGTCGCCGGAGTCGAACACGAGGTGTTACAGACTTCAAACCACTTATTAAAAATTTCCCAGACAAGCTGCCAATCTGCGTACTAGTAGCTTTAAAAATCATATCTTGAGTTCTGAAACTCGAAATCCAGTTCCGTAAATTTTCCCCAAAACTAGACTCATATATATATGGTAGAATTTTTGTAGAATTTTTGGTCGGGCCAATTGGTACAGTTTATTAGTTAAAGTCGTCCCTGTTCCTGGGTTCGACTACTCTGACCTTTGTGCATTACGACTTAGATATCTCCCTTTACAGAGCTTCAATACTTATGCCATTTGTTTCTAATGAAACTAGACTCAAAAGGAAATCTATACATAAAAGGCATGACTTCTAATTGTCTCTGATTAATTTATGGAGAATCTCTAAAGTCGGAACAGGGGATCCAGAAATCGCTCTGGTCCTGTTTCACAAGGGTTTAATTATCTCCTAACATACAGCTCATATGGTAGTTTCGTTTCTTCCATATGAAAATAGACTCATCGAGCTTCGATTACAAAATTTATTCATTATTTAATTCCATTCCTACTATTTATTTTTGATTTTTCAATCTCACATCACTGCTGCTGCCAGCATCTGTTACTAAAGCAACTATGCCTATTTCGTGATATCTCCTTGATCTAACTAATAATTCATCATGCATATCACAAATTATGATCATGACTAGCCATGCCAAAGGCTAATCATTGACAAACATCTCCCTATTACACTATTGCCATATCATGAATTTTAACACCAAAATTAATCAACCATGACATATGGCATAAAAATCGATTAGGCCTCAACTATTATTCAACCAAAACCGAATTGGCCCAATATCAGTCATGACCACATTATAAAACCCATTTACTACGTTTTATAACTAAGTATCATAGGACCCAAAGTCCAAATTAACATTTATGCCATTTTCGCATGGCTGAAAGTTTACATACCAAAGTTCAAACACAACATAATAGCCTATACATGCGGAAATGTTCTCCTAAACCGACTAAGAAGAAAGTACCAAAACTTGCTAGTTGGTGTGATGACTTCGATGACGGCCCGATCACGCAAAAGAGACGAGTGCAAGAAACCTAAAATAAGTGACAAGGAAACACTGAGTGAGTATATAACTCAGTAAGTCATAAGCAATGCACTACCATCCATTAATAACATTATCACAAGAGGAAACAAAATGGAACGAGGCTAGTTACTCCATCCATACCGAACCATGCCATAGTTCCTTAGACCTATCGGTTCAATCTCATACCAAGTCATGCATTCACATTCCATATAGTAATCAATAGGATATTTGAGGCATTTTCATACATCATTTTATTTTCGTTACAATCATACAACTAAACGACCTTTCACCTATTCCACGATAAATCTTATGTACGTGACTTCAATTATAATTGTCACATAGGTTCAAACTTACCAGGCTCAACTCCAAATATAAACATAGCGCCTATTAGCCATGAACTCAAGGTACTTACCCGATCCGCTGTCCGTGATCAACTCAATAATGTCGCACACTTAGTGTCCATAGTGATTCAAAAATATATATTAAGTCCGCACACTCAGTGCTATATAATCAACTCGCACACTTAGTGCTATATAATCAAACTCGCACACTTAGTGCTGTACAATTTAAACCCGCACACTTAGTGCCAATCTCATGATCATAAATGTTTATACCCGCACACTTAGTGCCGAAATCAACAACTCAATACATCTCACCTCTTTTCTTTTCATTCAACACTTTCATCACCACATGCATACATGTATATAAATTTATCATTCCATTCGGCATAATTACATAGACATTATGTCTATTTAGATCAATACTAAATATATGCTTGGTGACTTACCTTATGTTGGGGAAAACGATTCCAACTCGGCTACTCGATGTTCTTTCCTTTGCCCTTGCTTGCCTCTCCACCTTTAACTTCTTGAGCTAAATCGATAAATTAACTAGTTTAACCGTCTTGCTAAATATTTATATCAAAATATTAATGATTTCATAGCATACGAGACACATTCAATTCTTATCTTTCTACCCCATGCTTTTGAACTATTTGGTTAACAACCATATACTATCACCCTATTGTCGATAATCCAATCAAGGATAGTATCACAATTGTGTACACCCATATAGCCAAATGTGCAAGATTAAATTCAACATCACCTATATACTTAATTAGATGGCCGAATATACCAAATTAAACTCAACATTAAATGTCACAAGAACCCTAAGCTAATTTGCAAATTGCTTGGCCAAAGACTCACAAGTGCCTTATCTATAACCTATTCGGCCTTACTACTTAAACTTAGCCTTTCATACACTTATATCTAATGTCATAGAGATGCCAAATCCTTAAGTGTTCCAACATCTAACTTACTCAATTCAACACATCGAACAACATTTATACCGATTTTGCTAGCACACAAGCCTTTGGCTGAATATCATTAACCTCTAGTCACCTAAATTTTTATTCTTTAAAACTCATCCAACACTACATTCGGCACCTCCAACCTATAATTTAGATATTCTCAAGTTCATTCACAAGTACATTTATATGACACATATAGCATTAACATTTTTCAACATGAATCTATAACATGACCGAATACTCATGCACATACATACATAAAGAGAACTCAAATAACACCCAAAAATCTCCTTTCCAAAGTGCATATATACCCATACATACGGCAACTTCCATTCTTATCTCCCAACAATGAATTCATGAATTTAGCTATGGGTTAACTAGACTATACACTTATCAACTTAATCTCAACATCAATTAGAATAAAATCACAATGCATACCTTTCCTTTGAACTAGCCATGGCCGAATGCCTTGGTTTCTTTTTTTCAATCTTTCCTTTCTCAATTTGGGCAATGAAGGAGATGAAAGATGAGCCTTCCTTCCTCTTTGTTTTCTTTACTTTATTTCACTAATATTATTTTTTTCTCACATAATGCCATTTCTTATTTTAATAACTAATTAAACATATATATTTGCCCATCAACACCCATCTTGGCCGGCCACTATAAAGAAAATTGGGCAATTTGACATGCAAGTCCACCCTTGTGTTGACATGCACTAATAAACCATTTAAAATTAGTCTATCATATTTCACCATGTCTCATATTGATCCCTATTTAATAATTTCTCATGCAATTGGCAAAATTAGGGAATGAAACGTCCACATATGCATGTACACACATAATAAGCATAGAATATAACAATTAATTATTTTTACGACTCGATTTTGTGGTCCCGAAACCACTTTCCGACTAGGGTCACATTAGGGCTGTCACAGGGTTCGGGGCATTACCGGACTTACATAAACTAACATACAATGCTGAGCCATAAAATTTCATCGAAATTCAAAACTTTTCAATCACATGAAAATTGCCCCCTATAAAGGCCTACGAGGCCCAAAACATACGTTGGGAATGGTTCGGGACTAAACTGAAATCTTTCAGAACTTCTACTGCTCTTAGAAAATTTTCATACTTTGAAGAGTCACACGCCCATGTGGGTAGGCCGTGTGGTCACACACGCCCGTGTCCTCAACTCGTGTAACTCTCTGACTATGATGTCATCAACAAAATAAGGTCACACGGCCAAGTCACTCGTCCATGTGCTTATGCCGTGTGGCGAATTAAATTCTCAAAATTAAGTGCAGACTTCATACGGCTGAGGCACACGCCCATATCCTGAGGCCGTATCCTCCATACGGTTGAGACACAAGGCCCTGTCTCTACCTATATATTTACTGCTGGACATTCTATTTACATTGATTAGGATGCAGGGCACACACGGCCAAATCACATGCCCATGGGGCGGACCGTGTGTCACACACGGCCTAGGCACATGCCCGTGTGTCTAACCTCGTGGACAATTTTTAGGCTACTTTCCAAGCCTTTTGCCACCCTTAATCACTCGCATACTGACACTCACTTCATGGCATGCAACATGACACATTTGATTACTCAAGCATTCAAATTCATGGTTAATTTATGACTTGGTAATGTCAACATATCACTTATTCAAACTATCCTGCTTTCATATGACACTCCACACCAATTTCATATTTGTTTATCATCTTTACTAACCTACTTTCAAGTTACACACTTGCATCACCTTTATTGTCATACACATTAATTCATATTTCATACACCAAACATACATGCCATCCATCACACTCATTAACCATAAGCAACCATAACCACATTGAAGCCTAAGCACATTTGCATGCATGCACCAATAATTAGGGTTACAACCCAATAATCAATATGAGCCACCTCTCTTGGCTATATACAAAATAATCATAACACCTTTATGAGCCAACACATTTGGCTAATCAATATGACACATAACAAAAAGACCAAGTCCCTATACATTCCATACTCAAAATGTTGAGGCTAACTATACCCAAATGTCCAATTGATAGTGTGATCGAGCCTCCGACATCCTTCGATTCCCGAGCTAGCTTGGCAGTACTATAAGAAAATGGAAAAGAGAGAGGAGTAAGCATAAAGCTTAGTAAGTTCATATGTAAGTAAATAGCAACATAATCATATATATAAATACCAATGACATAACATAGTTTACTTATGTGTTATCATAAATTCGTAGGCTTAACTTACACAATTTCAATCTTGCCAAAAGTTCATCACATACTGAGCTCATTCATATAAGTTTTTCATACATACCTTTACCAACTCGTAACACATTGCCACATTTACTCATCATTAACTTACTTGCTGAATAACTTATAGGTTTAACCGTTGAACACTCGGAATACTATCAGATACACGAAATACTTACACATAGTTCTTCAAACGTAGCCACATGCTACCTCATATCACAATCACACATTGCTTGCTCTCGATCTAATCACCGGCCTGCTCACACAAGCTAACAGTCAGGATGTAACTACTCAGATTGCTCACACAAGCTGACAGGTACCCGCAACACATGCCGGGCTACCCAGCCACCAGTAAAATGTATAAGACTAGCACCCGGATTAACATAATCACATATGCACATAATTTCATGAGCTCATAATCACATAGCTCCTAGTGACATGTCACATTGTATCGTAAATTATTCCTAAGGTTCAAACGAGATTTTTTCGACGTCTCATCCTTGTCGAACTTGTTCACAATGTCATTCTCATTAACCATGGTATCATTCATACACTTATCATAATAATTAAACATAGAGATTAATACATAAATAAAAAATTCATCATGATATATCATTGCATTATTTACATATGAACTTACCTCGGTAGAAAATATGGACAATTAATTCGATTTAGCTAAAATCTTGTCCTTTCCCTACTCTAGGTCCGGACTCCATTTTTATTATCTATAATAGCAAATTCAGCTCATTTATTCATCACATTATTCAAATTAGTCCAAAAACTATATTTAGGCAAAAAATTATGATTTTTCCCCTAAACTTTTCATATTTACAAATTAGTCCCTAGGCTCATAAAATGAAATGTGTTCATTTTCTTTGTTACCCAAGCCTAGCCGAACCTATTCTATGCTTAAATCAGCTCACATTTTCCTTTATTCCACATTTTACTACTCATTTTTACACTTTTTTTTACAAACAAGTCATTTCCATGCATTTCTATAAAAAATCACTTATTAAAATATGTTAAACACACATCAAACTTTCATATTCTTCCATTAAACATTAAAATACAAACATGTCACACATGGGTCAAATTTCATACATAAATGCTAGCTCAATATATGGCTAGAAATGGATAGATCATGCTTCAATGACTTAAAAAAAACCAAGAACATAAAAAAGGGGTCTAGGGAGTACTTACAATCAAGCTTGAAAAGTTGAAAACCTAGCTATGGAACCCTTGCAAACTTCGGCACACAAGGAGGAAGATGGACACAATTTTGACTTGATTTTTTTCCTTTTTATTCTTTTATTTACAAAAAGACAAAAATGCCCTTTAAGCCTTTCTTTCAAAATTTTCCTATTCATGCACATTTTTGTCCAAAATTTTAGAACTTGGTCAAATTGCTATTTAAGGACCTTTAATTAATGATACAATGCAATTTCATGCTTGAAGCTTCTAGAACACAAGTTTTACAACTTATTCAATTTAGTCCCTAAAGTTAATTTGGACATTTTAGGCATAGAATTTCTTTATGAAAATTTCATGCTTTCATAGGTAAATACTCTACATATACCAAATGACCAAATGTTCATCTTAAACATCACCAACCATACCAAATTATGCCATTACACAAGGCAAATTACACATCAAACATAAGTCATTATTAAGCCATATAAAATGACCAAATACATCACCAAAACCTTTATCAAAAGGACTCAAGCCTATACATGCCATAAAACCAAGCCACAAGGTGTAAAATATCGAAAATCAATAAATGGATAGTGTGATGCGATCTCCATTGACTCCCAACCCGAGTGAACGTTAGAGACACTATAAAACATAGAAAAATAACACAAAGTAAGCTTCACAACTTAATCAGTTCGTATATGGGCCTAAAATGATCATAATATTCATATAGTAAATCGAAATAGATAAATCATTAACATTAAAAGCATCAATTCATGAGCTAACATCAAATTATTCATGTCCTCATTCACAAGTTCTCAACTTCATATAACTTGATACTTTAGTCGTTTTTCCGTACATACATGTACAGATACCTTTCTATTTATCACCCATACTCTTATCAAACATCTCTGGTTTATAAGTGCTTATGATACAAATTCATCGATTTTCCGATGCCATAGTCCAACTATGGTCTTACACATATATTGCCAAGGCACTGTCATGGTCTTTCTTTCACGTGCCATAACCCGGTTATGGTCTTATTAGTCGATTGCCATATGTATATTTAGTTTAAACAACTATTATTCATATCTTACATAACATTCAATATATACTTCACTTTAGTTAAATAAGCACATTTTGACATGAAACATACTTATACTCAAGTCTTTCTTATTTAATATACATAATACAATATTAACTCACCAATTTACTTCCATTCGATTATCACATAATTTTTGTACGTACCTGTATTACTTATTCCGACCGTACTTTAATTCTTGTCTTGATTATGCCTGTTGAATCATTTAATGTTTCGCACACTAAGTGCCATTCTCAATATATCTCGCACATTAAGTACCATATTTGATGTCCCACACACTAAGTGTTGTACATAGCTGAAGCTATCTCAAATCGCACACTAAGTGCCAAAATTAGCCGAAGCTGTACCGAATCGCACACTAAGTGCCATATTTAGCCGATATGTCATCAAACATAACAATAGTCATGTATATACAATTTATACAATATCAAAGCATTAAAAGCATAAATATAACAATGCTTATTGCATACGAACTTACCTCGATCGTTAAAACGACGGAACGGATCGACTAGTCCGATACTTTGTTTTCTCCCGTTCTAGATCTGAATCTCATTTTTCTTAATCTATATAATAACAAAATTTACTTATTTAATAATTAATTCATTCAATTTAACACAATTTACATATTTTTGCAAAATTACACTTTTTCCCCTATTATTTCACATTTTTGCAATTTAGTCATTATCACATAAAATCACAATTTCATGAAATTAAACATAAACTCAAGCTAGCCGAATTTTCCATATATTACTCTCAACCCATATTTTAAATTCATTTCACATTTCAACCCCTCAATTTTGCACTTTTCACAATTTAATCCTTGTTTGACATTTTTACCAAAAAATCACTTAACAAAACATATTAATCTATTAACAATTATTCATTTTCCATCATCAACAATCAAAAACATCAAGCTATCATCAATAGAAACTCACAAATTCATCAACAAATTCATAAATTAGGGTACGGGCTAGCTAGAACACAAAGCAACGATTACAAAAACATAAAAATCATCAAAATCAAGTTCGAAACATACCTTAATTAAAAACAACAAGGGCCGAACCCACAAATGCTTCCATGGCTATTTCTTTTCTCTATATTCGATGGAATATGAAGGAACATAACATGATTTTGGCTTTTATTTTATTTATTATTAACTTTAATTACCTATTTACCTTTTTACCCTTTAAAAACTTTAATTACCTATTTACCTTTTTACCCTTTAAAACCATTAATAAATACACTAACTGCCACTCCACTAACATCCACTATCTCATAAATCGGCTATTTACCACATAAGGACCTTCACTTTTACGTTCTATATCTATTCGACACATTTAACTTATAGAACACAACTTTTACGCTTTACGGGATTTAGTCCTTTTTATCGAATTAACCACTTAAACGATAAAATTTCTTTACAAAAATTTCACACAAATCTAATATCATGTTGTAAATATTAAAATAATAATAATAATTTTTTTTCAATGTCGAATTGTGGTCACGATACCACTGTTCCGATTAACCCTAAAAACGGGCTGTATTAATTCATAAGTCATTTCTTGTCATTTCTGATAAAATGCATTTACTGTGGATAGTAGTACATGCAATTTATTTCTTTTCTTTTTTTTCATTTTCATTCATTCAACATAACGATTCTACTTGCAATCCATAAAGGTTTACATTGAGCTAGCAAAGGGATCGATTGGACATAAAAAATTAGACTCAAATAATTTGTAATTACATTCCGACTCTTTGTAAATTAATTATTTAAGGAGTCAATTCACTAAAAGTATCATGACTAAACTCTCCCTTATTAAAAACCATTACAAAAGTAACTTATAATCTTACTCGTCCAATGACCTTTCATTAGTGTGTTACTAATAGTACTAGAAAGAACATATGTTTTCTCCCTACTTATTGGTTAATTTGTCCCCATTTAGTTCTCTTTATCACATATTTTAGCATTTTAAATTCAGTAAATTGCATTTTATAACTCAGTGGATCTTAACCTATTTATCCTTAATTTCATCATATTTTGGTACTGATGTCGCTGTATGAGTATTTCCAGATTGCGCCCAGAATTATCCCAGCACCTAACAGCTATCCGGATAAGAACAAAAATGTGTGAGCTGTCCAGTCTAGTACAACCAACTTGTACGTACAAAGGTAGCATGATTCTGATGAAGGACACCTGGGCTATTTGGATAAATATTAATATTCATGTGAAAAGAAAAAAAGATGAGAGGTTTTTTTTTAGATGGGGCATTATCTTCTTCAACCTATCTTCTAAAGCTTTTCAGCTATGACGGCTTAAGCCTCCTACGGATGAAATGACATGAAAGGGATGCAGATTAGCTCTTGACGAGGAGCCCTGAGTGTGACACAAGAGGGAATGGAGAGATTCAAGTCGAGATTGCCTAGGAATAGTATTCTGCACTTATTTCTTTTATATTTCTTTTCTAAATGATGGTGATTACTTTCTATTTCATGTTTGTATGGAAGTATACATGATTTCTGGGTTAAATGTTATTCTATTCAATCTTGCTTCTACTATTTAATCTTTGGGTTTGAATGTTTTAAGCATGGAAGTATTATTACAGTCACTGACAGTGGAAAAGCAGCGACAGTTCAAGCTAACAAGCATGACAATGGAAGTTGCTTGAGGATTAGAGGAATTTAATCCACTTGTTCTTAATAGTGATCCACTGCCATCATTGGAAGGTGTGACTAATGTGCATGTTTAAGTCTTTGATTAAATATAGAAGTTAAGCTTTGTAAGATATTCATTACAATTTAATGCATCGGCAATCACCTATCCTTTTATACCTTGTAAGCACTTAGTATTCTATTGAATATTTGCGTTGGGGATTCCAGTTTATCATTATCATATTTTGTCTTATTGTTTTCAAGTTATTGCTTCGATAACTACTCTCACAATTTATCTCGTTTCTATCTATTTATTGCACTAATATTAATAAAAAAAAAGACAACCATCCTCGATAGTGTACGCTTGCACATTATTGCTGTGATGTTAAACAACCAATCAATTACCCTCATAGATATCATTTATCTCTTTGGGTTAAATTCATTATCCAATATGGTTCTATTTTATCTCATAGTAACCATGGAATCTTCCTCCATAAAAAAGGATATCACTAACATATAGTAATAATATCATTTGCCCTAGACAAACGACACGTGAGCACATTTCATTTTTCATCACCCACGAAATGTCAATGAGGGAATATCTTTTACCCTTTTATTGGACTATGAATTCCATTATTATAAGCAAAGTTATGACATACATAAGTCGTATGCTCAACATACTAGCTTTCGACTTTATTATCAGTTGAACACAAGCTGTTAATATATGAAGTATATGAGTTACATACTCATAGGCATTTACTTACTCAAGATTGAGACATGTCACACCATGAATATCACAAGTGAATAAATCCAAAAATGAGTCTAGGACAAATTCAACTTGGATCATACTCGATGTATTGTCAGTCTAAACAATCACACTTATGTCTTTATCTTTCTGAGATTCATCCACTCCAATACTCAAGACAAGGTATCTCCTAAATTTAAACTTGATAGATGACATAATAATCCATTGAATCAATTTTCTCAACTTTGATTTTTCCAACTATGGACAATTAAGATCACCTACTAATATAAATTTTCTTGTGTCACGATCCGACCATATAATGCAACTTGATATTAGTTAAATGTTAGGTAATCAGTGAGCCAATATTTTCTTATATATTTTGCTTTTCATGCAAAAATCATTAAGGACAAATATACAAAAGATAATAATTAAATAATAAAATTTTATTAATCAATTTGTTTGAAAACCAACATTAATGACGAAATAACTACACTGAGGGCATCATGTCCCAACAATTAGTGGCTCATAAAATCTCCCACTATCCAACATAATTGCATTTTTAAAATTAAAAAAAATATGATCCCATGTGAAAATTCCAAAATGCGCCCTTTTTATGGAGAAAATGCATTTTAGCCACTATACTTTTTACTTTATTCAATTTAATCCATACTCATTTCTTTTGAAATCCTTCATACCATTATATTCCATATAATCTTCTTACTAAATAATTATGGTTAATTCACTTTTTCTTTCTTCTTTAAATAAATTTACACTGTAATCCTCATACTTTCTCAAAGTCTCCAATTTAATTCTTTTTCCAAACTTTCAAAATTCATCTTCATTCTCACTAATTTCCTTTCCAATTGACTAATTAATTCCATAAAAATCTCAATTTAATAAAATCATTTTCATCTTTTTCTTGAAATTTCACTATATAAGTTTTTTGTTTGAATGTCATTTGCTGTATTAAAGATTCGAGGCAATACATAATGGAACTTAAACCAAAATAAATTTAAACTAAACCCACACATGGTAGAACTCATGGGGTCTCAATATTCGAGGTTACAAACTTTCCATTAAGATAATATTCTTTAAAATAATTTGATCAATTTTAATTCTCTTGTTTTTTTCTTAAATTTACATTTTTAGTCATGCAACAATATTTTTCATTAATCCATTCAAATAATCAAATGATTTGATGTCACTTTTTTGAACATACAAGTAATTGATTTTTTTTATGATTGGACAAGTATTTTTTTTAGATGTGCAACAAAATTATTTAAATATTTAGAAAATATCAAATCTATATGTCACACTCTCAAATGAAATAGATTAAAAACTAAAAATACACCTTTCAAAATATAAAAAAAGAAGTCCGAAAATACGTAAAATTAAATCCACAAAATTTCAAAACAGTTAGACCGTAAAGCTTTAGATTTGATTAATCAATAAAGCTTAGCTAAGAAAAAAGAGGGAGACAAAACAAAATGTTATAAAGCATTTTGAAGAGATTGTAATCTTTTTATGTTTTACTTTACAGCCCACCTCCTAAAGTATAATCCTATGGCCAAATTGTGGTATTGACAGCAAAGACACATTAGCCTAGGCTGTCTTGCATGTAATTTGGTCTGGGTGACATCACTCCCTTGAGAAAATTAAAAAGAAAACATAAAAAAAAATTATTAGCTTTAAAATCATTATAATTCAATACTAACATGAATAAAATGATGGTTTAATTTCTATTTGCATGAAGTAAATAATGTTTGGTTTGGAAAATAGGTAGGGTAGGTTGTCAATGTGATAGAATTTTAAAATTCGCATATGCCGTGAACCTTACTCTATTAATTTAATGAATAATACAATGATGGGTCAATGTCACACTTAAAATTTGTTGGATAAAAATATATTAGTGAACAAAAGAATTAAAATATAAATAAATATATATAATCAAATAGAATGATTTATAATTAATTTGTTAAATATGAAAATTAAAATAAAATCGTAACAGAAGTTAGAAATAAAAAAAGGAAAAATATTTTACGAAACGTTGAGGCCTGTGAAATACAGTTTCCTTAAGACAGATTCGGCCGCTCCTATGGTACTTAGAGAAACATTGGTCGAATGTCTCCTAGGATACAACAACAACAATGATCAAAGTAGTAGCACCTCTATAACGATCAACGAACGAACATTGCATTTTTTCTATCACCAGAACTTTTGAAAATTTCAAGGAAGAAAAGAAGAGTTTTGATAGCAACAGAAAATCGGTGTGAGGGAGTGGATAAATGAGAAAAGAATTCTGAAGAAGTCTTTGTTTTTTATAAGCATTCAGAGTGGAGAAATTTATGAAAATATCCATGTATAAGGAGACAAAATCTGCATTAAATGGGCAATTTGATTACAATCAAATCACATTGATTAGAATCAAAATAATTCAGGATATATATCCTTTTATATTAGATTTTGTATATAATTTGTTGAGGAAAAATTATATTTCGTGTTGGGCTAAAATATTCATAGGCTCATTTCGGGCCCGATTGGTCTGGACAATTTGCGTCACCCACGTCATGCGAGTGAGCCCTAATCCCATTAGGTTTGGATCTGCATCCACATTGCGCTCGGGACAAGATTTCAAGCTTAATCATTCAAACACTCTTCAAGAAGTTTCCCATATATAAATCCATCTCACACTTGGTATTTAACTAATGTGGGTTCTAAGTTTTTCTTTTCCTCAACAATTATGTTCAAGTAGCTTACTTTGAGTATCAATTTCTCATTTATCACTCAACCATTTTGAGCATATGATATACTGTTGTAAAGGTCTTATGGAGTAGAATATGAAACCATAATTTTATGATTCAACTTTCCACCTTTACCTATTGAGAATATGCCTTAAAATTCTATAAAAAATACAATTTTTCCAACAAAACTCTTAGGAAAGAAGCTTTGTTTGGGTTTTGAATATTAAATGAAGTAAACGTGGTTTAAAGTAGGCAAAGGGTCAATTTTTCGGAGAACTAAAACCGCCATTCATTTGTTTTCTATAGCTTAGGGTTTAAAGTTAATTTTTCATGCTTTCGGGAATTATGTAACTTTTATTTTAATTACATTTTTAAATTATTAAAATTATATTAATCAATTTTTTTTGTTATTAAAATTTATTAAGCAACATGTCAAAGCATATATAGCATAATTTAGAATAACATTTATTAAAAATAAAACATTAAAATGAGACGATAATAACAGTAATAACAAAAAAAAAAGAAAAAGAAAAGTTAAAGTAAAAATGAAAACGTAAATGCAAAATTTTGCCCATAACTTTTGAACTAATAAATAAAAATTAAATAAAACTTGAAACAAAAGAAATTATTGAGGCAAGTTTTTGAAGTAGCTTACCAAGTGCTAATAGGAAGTGACCATTTCTATCATCACTATAACAAAATATATTTTTCATATTTGGAGTTGACAATTTATTAAAACAAAATCTTTTGACTTTGAATTGTGTTGATCTTTTGGATATATGCAAGCTCGATTTGAAAGATTAATTCATTAAAAGCAACTATTCTTGAAGATTGGATTGGTTTAGATTAAACAATTGAATCTCTTATATTGTGGAGAACCAATCCAGACCACATTAAAGAATGAATCTCCAACCGTCCACTTTACATTGGTCTTTATTATTATATTGCATTTTGCTATTTTATAGCTTAAGGTGTTGGTTTGTGATTGATCTCTAGTATGTTAGCGAGTCTCAAAAAACTTCTATATATTTGAGAGACTTACATAGGTTTTGTGTGAAAGCATAGAGAGCACTTTATTGTTTATAGAGGAATATGTTTTTGTGAGTGCATTTGATAGTAAACAATTTGTGTTTGCAACCTAAATTCTCAAAGGGAGAATTTAAAGGTGAGTGATCTAAACTTTATGTACAAAAATGAGGACTATACATCAAGGAGTGTTAGGACATGAATCTCTTGTTGTATTGGTAAAAAAGATAGTAGATTTATTCACGGATTTAGACTCCGTAGACATAGAAACACCAAATTATGTAAACTTTTCTTTGTATCTTTTATTTACTATATTTTAAGTTGTTCATTGCAGTGGCTACTTCGACCATGCACTTCCATTCAACATTTTGTGTTACAAAACAATTAGTAACTGTGTGATTCAACAAAAACCTGGAGGATTAAGTAAAAGTTTTGACATTTTTACTTTGTGCGGCAACACATTTGTTTTTTTTTTCACTTTAATTTTTCGTATTTTATTGTTTCATTTTAACATTTTTTTTAAATCATTTTAAATTATGTGAAGTAAGATTTGATATGTTACTTAACGATTAAATTAACAAATTTAATAATTGAAGGACTCGATAGATATGACCTCAATAATATGATAATATAATTAAAATATTTTGAAGTTAAAGACAAACTTAAAATAAAAACTATAATTTAGGGATTTTCAATGCAATTAAAGTTTTTTATTTGTAGGTTCTAGCCCAACCCTATGACCAACATGGCTCAAAAGTTGTCTCATCTGCTTTTTCCTAAGCAGCTTCAACCATTATGTTTGGCCCTTTCTTGTCAACCAAAATGAGAAATGAAACATTCCTGGAAACTGTTCATCAAAGAAAGGACATTATCGGTTTGATTGGAAGGGAAAGTAATCCAATATCGATAGCTAAAATGAATGTTATTGGATTTTTATTATACTTAACCCATAAATTAGTATTTAAATTATATTATTTTTTTCATTTTAATATTTAATTACTTTTATGTTTCTACGTTGGTATCTTTATTAATTAAACTCTTAAATTGTTTCTTAGATTGTAGTAAAAGAAAGATTAAGTTGGGTTAATAATTCTTACCTTTGAAAAAAATTAATTATAATCCGACAATGTTTCTTTTCAAAACCAAATACATCTTCATTACAAAGTAAAACAAGCATGATGACTTACATTCTAAGATACATTGTAGGATCTCATTGCTCTATGAAATAATACGTCCATCTTTTTTATCATGTTTTTTTAATAGGTTTTTATTTATTTATGTTAATTAATTTGTTGTTTTCTTTTTCACTCAAATATCTTTTATTATGTTATAACATAAGAAAATCTATATGGCTTTAATGAATTTAACTCGGAAAAAAATCATTATTTTTAAATAACACATAACCAATATTTTTGGACACAAAGTAATAATTTATAGGAAAATCATTTTTAAAGTCAAAATAATTTATTAACATTCATTTATCATCCAACTAGTTTCTTTATCACGTGTCAATATCAAATAATTGTATTTATTAAAAAAATATATTAAATTCTATTTTTTTATAAATTAAAAAAATCAACCTTAAATGCAATTAAAAATATTGTTGACTAATATTTCTCTTGTGTCTTATTGATTGGAATGTTGGGGTATTTATCCATGCAGTTATAAGGACAATTATAGCTCATAACAGGACCCCACTACTTTGTCTTGATCCTATTGCCTCTGATACTGACATTCTCTGTGAACTTCAGGTCTATTGGGCATGTGTCTACAGAGCACTCGGTCCTTTTTGCTTTTGGGACTGGTGCTTTGGGCGGGCTTCGTACTTAATAGACATGTGTCCGGATGGCCACAGGCCTCTTTCATTGAGTTCTTTGGGTGTATGCGAAGTGAGACTGTGATCTTCCTTAGGTTCTTGCGAGCTAGATCCACGGGCTGGTCCTACGACCTTACCCTGTGGGCTCGCACAAGGTTCTCGTGAGCTGGATTTGTGGCTTTGCCTTGCGAGCTTGTTCGCCTTGTTGTCTTCTCATGGTCGGGTCGTGGGTCAGAGCCTTAGATCCTTTCTAGGACTCAAGTCTCAAGTTATTGACGTATAACAATCTACTCCCCCCAAGTGGGCCTAAGAGGTGTCATAAAGTAGCACTCTTTAGGTCCATCACATTAGGATTAAATGTAGCTTGATGGGTACGCTGAGGACTGTGATGTATAATGGTTGCTTTTCCACGTGCGCAAGCTGTGACGCCCCGTACCCGAGACCGTTGCCGGAGTCGAACACGAGGTGTTAACGGACTTAATTCATTTACTTACACAGTTCATTTTAAAATTTCCAGACAAGCTGGCTAACTGCATCACAGTTACTTTAAAAATCATATCTCGAGTTCCAAAACTCAAAAACTGATTCTGTAAATTTTTTCTGAAACTAGACTCATATGTCCATCTACAAATGTTTTTCTAGAATTTTTGGTTGATCCAATTAGTACAGTTTATTAGTTAAAGTCTCCCCTGTTTCAGGGTTCGACTACTCTGACCTTCATGCATTACGACTTAGATATCTCCCTGTACAGAGCTTCAATACTTATGCCGTTTGTTTCTAATGAAACTAGACTAAAAAAGGAATCTATAAATATAAAGAATGACTTCTAATTGTCTCTGGTTAATTTATGGTAAATTTTCAAAATCAGAATAGGGGATCCAAAAAATGCTCTGGCCCTGTTTCACGAAAACTTAAACATCTCATAAAATACGGCTCATATGGTCGTTTCGTTTCTTTCATATGAAAATAGACTCACCAAGATTCGATTACATAATTTATTCACTATTTAATTCCATTCCTAATAGTTTTAGTGATTTTTCCAACTTACATCACTGCTGCTGTCAGCATCTATTTTAAGGTAAAATTTACCTATTTCATAATTTTCCATGAATCGAATAGCAAATTGACATACATTATTATCAAGGGTAATCCCGATTAGCCATGACGTACGTAGCGCCAATAGGACCATGATTGGCCATTCCAATGGCTAGTCATTACCAAACATTTCCACACCACTTAATAACCATATCACAAGACCATAATGTTATACTTCAAAATATACGAGCCATTTTCGCATGGCTATACGAATACACATTACCAAAGGGTACTTAATTAACAACAAGGGTCAGCCCTATACATGCCATTTTCAAAATTGAACTAAAAGAGTACCAAAAAGTGGCTTAGATAGTGTGGATGACTTCGAGTTTAACACTCCCGAGTCCGATAGCTGACGAACAAAATCTATAAAACAGAGAATCAAAGTAACAGAGTAAGCATTTTAATGCTTAGTAAGTTCAAGTAATGAAATTATTTACGACTAAAGTATAACATTCATATGACTAAATGAATAGTTGCATATACGCATATTCCCAAAATCATACTTACTTCAAACCTCAACCAGTATATTCATACACAGGGGATCAAACCTAACTAAAGGCCGGAAGTTGTTAATCAATAGAGTGCGTACTATCTAAAAAGGAATTAACTTTTCCGATGCATATACGAAACATACCTTATCGTTTGGATTTTATGAGCGTATTAATTGAAATTATTACAGCAAGATCGCTCATTTCCAAACCCAAGTACCTTCGGGATTTAGCCGGATATAGCAACTCACACAAATGCCTTCGGGTCTTAGCCCGGATATAGTCAATAGCACAAAATCCTTCGGGACTTAGCCCGGATATAGTCACTAGCACAAATGCCTTCGGGACTTAGCCCGGATATAGTCAATAGCACAAATGCCTTCGGGACTTAGCCCGGATATCATTCGAATAATCATGCACATATATCAATAAATCATGACACATCCATATTTCATTTTCATTACTAAAGCTCAAACACAAGACACTTATCAAACCTTACCAATTTCGGCTCAATAGCCACATACAAAGAGCATGATTTTTATTGGCTTTATAACATGATCTCTATACACATTCGGCTACCCGTCATAGGTATAAACTAATCACCTCAATATATCATTCAAGTAGAATCATTATATCACCGTTTATTTGTTATGCTTATATGTCATGACTTAATCAAATCATAAACTACGTTTCATTACTCGAAGACTTACCTCGGACGTTGTCGAACGACTTCAACGGCTATTCAATTACTTTTTCCTTTCCCCTATCCAACGTTGATCCTCTAAGCTCTTGAGCTAAATCAAACAATTTACCTCCCAATCAAACACAATCATACGGCATTCATATACATTTTAGAACCAATTTATTTGAATCAATTACCACTTAAGTCTATCACCTTCTCGCTTTCAAATTTATGCACTTGGTAAATCACATTAAACTACTACAAATATAACTTTAATACATATTTATTTTCGAATGTCTCAATATCATCTTAATTAATTTCTACTTACACATCAAAATTTCCAATACAAAGCATTTGGCACCTAAACCGGATTAGTAAACTCCCATAGACCATGACCGAATGCCATTTAAACACAAGTCAACAAGATCTCATGATTTCAAATCAAAATCTTAACAAGAATGCACAATGCCGAACCCTTAGATGATTAAACATCTAATTTAGACAATTTTAGAACAACTAAACGACACTTGTTCACAACATTAAACAACTACATGTTCGGCTAGAACATGGTACTTAACTACATCGATTTTAAGCATAATAATTACTCAAACCTAATCAAATTCACATTCGGTCTTGGTACCTAATAAGGTATCGGATTCCTTTCCCTTAGCACCTAATGCTCACATATGATTATTTGTATAGTTCAAACACTCATCTACCCTTGTTCATCTAAATTTAACAAGAAACAAAAACCTTATTTCTCCATAGCTACAATGGCCGAAAGTTCTAGACATCTCAATACCGAAATTTCTAACATGGGTTGTCTAAAGAATTTGGCAGGGAGTTCAAATTTATCTAACATTTCAAGTAACTGAACACATCCATATAGCTAACATGCTAGTAGTATCAAGGCATCAAATAAAATTTTGAAGCCTCTTAGCCGAATCCTAACTCTCCAACAACCCCAATTCCATCCATGAGATAGATAGAATTAGGCTAATCATCCAAAGGATGTATAAACCTCCAAAAGCAACATTGAACATACCTTTAGTCTAAAGAACCACCTTGGCCGAACTTTCCCTCTTCTTCTTCCTCTAGTTACGGCAATGGAGGAGCAACCTAGCTAACTCTTTTTTTTTGTTTCTTCTCCTACTAACCACTATTATTTTAATATCCATGCTCTTTATTTTATTATTTTTAACACAAATGTTAACATAACATATTTATAATATGTTTTAACCCATAGCATGGCCGGCCACCATCTAGACTTTTGGCTAATTTGACATGCAAGTACAAGTATTTTCTAACATGCTTTAATAGGCCACTATAACATTTGCCTAGCACATTCCTAAATTTCCTCACATAAGTCCTATTTAATAATTTCACATACTAATGACAAAATTGGAGCATGAAACTTTCACACATGCCTATTCACATACAATAAACACAAAACTTAATGGTTAATTATTTTTACGACCTGATTTTTTTTTGTGGTCCTGAAACTACTGTCCGACTAGGGTCAAATTAGGGCTGTCACACGAGCAGTTCTCGTGTGTGTGCATCTAATCGTTGAAAATTTAACCATTTCCATTTGCTCACATCTAGGACGTTGATTTACCTCGGTCATACGAATCGTCTAAAAGGCAGAAAGGGAACTTCTTCTTTAAAAGGGTATCCTTTTGAACCCTAAATCCTCCATTCTGAGCATTTTCTACAATCATAACAAAGGTAATTTTCATAAACTTTTCTTTTCTTTTAAAACTTATGTTTCCTTTTTTTATCGATAACATGGTAAGGATGAGAGGAGTTGGTAACCACATCGTCCCAATCCGTCAGTCGTCCCCAGTTCTGGTGACGGAGAAATCTTACGCTTGCACCACTAAATGGGAAGAATTGTAACAGGTTCTGTCGATGCAGGGAATAAAACTTCCTAATTTCTCGTATGAGCTCTCCCTTCTAAAAGGGTCACATAAATTGTGTAAGACCATCGAGGATAGCTGCCTGTTTCGTTGTATGAGCTGGAGGCTGGGTTTTGTTTACCACTGTACCCTTTATTCTGTAGCCTTCTAAATGACTACAACGTTGCTTCTAAGGGCTTTTCATGGTGGCTGGCCATGGTGTATTTCCTCAATGTAGTCAACTACTTTTCTCCTCACAAGAGAGTGCAAACAATTATCTGAAATCACTATTCTAATCTTCATTTGAATCGACAAAAATACGTCTGAGTTAGCAATATGCTTGGTGAGTGTAACACCCATTACTCGTATCCGACACCGGGACAGGGTTCGAGATGTTACCGGACTTAAAGATTCACAAACATGCAAAACCGAGCCATAAAATTTTGTTTAATTCAAAACTTTTCATACACATACACATCGTCCCTTATTTGGGTCTATGAAGCCCAAAAAATACTTTAGAGAGGGTTCGAGACTAAACGGGGAACTTTGGAAAGTTCTGAGAAAACTTAAAAATTTTACCATAAAACAGAGTCACACGCTTGTGTGGACACAGGGGCACGCCCGTGTGCCTTTGACACGCCTGTGCCCTTAGGCCGTGTAGCTTTCTGTTTATGATGTCAGTATACAAACTGAACCACACGGCTAGGCTACACGCCCGTGTGCTAAGCTGTGTCCTCTACACTGTTGAGACACATGGCCGTGTCTCTGCCCGTATAGCCAACACTTGGGCTATTTTCCAAGCCTTCATGTTACCCATAATACCTTACAATCTTGCACACATCCAAATAACAAATCATAGCAGCGTTTTAATGATTAAAAAACTCTTTATTGAGACACAACATGACAATTTCAAGGCATCATTCACCTTTTACATTTTCTCACATTATACTGATTCTAGGCATACCATATCTCAATTATTTAACCAAGTCAAGTACTTTACCACTTGTTCTCTTATAGCATGATTATCAACTTATCCATTCAGTATTCACATTCAAGACATTATTATCTTACTTGCCCTATTATATATATTAACCATGGTCATGACCACTCCGAATGGTCATAACGCATTTCACACATGCATGTCACGACACCAATCATGCCTGGCCAACCATCATGCTCACATGATTTCATCACGAACATTATAACATAGCATGAATAGATAGATTTATAAACCATACTTATTATGAGCCACACCCTATGGCCATACATAATAAATCAAACTAAGCCAATACATTTGGGCAAATCATCGAACACATATCAAAAAAACTAATTCCTATACATGCCACTCACTTGAAACTTCTCAATCTATGTATCAATATCCCAAGGTGATAGCTTGGTAGTGTGATGCTGCCTCCGACTATAATTGCCCGATTTAGACCCTAATCGAAACGGTAGTTTCGGGGCCACGAATCCAAGTCAGAAAAATTTTTAAAAATTATTTTGTGTGTTTATTTTGTGTGAAATTATATCTATGAAATTTTTGTGATTTAATTTTTTCATTTAGGTACTCGATTAAATAAAAGGACTTAATCGCGTAAAATGAAAATTTGGTGGTTATTTCTAAAAGGGACCTATTTGTTAATGGCTTTTTAAATAAGAACCTTTATGTGGTAAATAGCCCACTTTCATGTTAGTTGGACGGTAATGGCCATAGTTAAAATGGTTTTGTAATTTAATAAATAAGGTTAAAATAGGAAATGAAATGAAATGTTATAATATATCATATTATAACATAAAAAGAAAGCCATATTCATCATTTTTATTTCCTAATTACCGAAAAAAAGGGAAGAACAACAAGCTAGGGTTCGGCCATCTATTTAGCTCAATCAAGGTTCGTTTTTTATTCAGTTTTTGATCATTTCTACGTATTTTAGATCGTTGCTTCGAGTTCTACAAAACTCATGCTTGAATTTTCAATTTTGATGAATATTTTGAGTTGTGCCATTGTTGATAGCTTATGATTTTTGTTTTTTGATGATGAAAAATCAAAGATATGTTTTAGATTAACATGTTTTGTATTGGAGTTTTTGATGATTTTGAGTAATTAGGACTTAATTGCAAAAATAATAATTTGAGGGACTAAAATGTGAAATTAATGAAATATATGGACTTGTATGGTAATGGGTAAAATTCGGCCTAACATGGGTACTTTGAAATTTTGTGTATTTTTTGTTTTGTGTAATAGGGATTAAATTGTAAAAATTATAAATATCAGGGGTAAAATGGTAATTTGCCCATTTATGTGTTTTTAGACTAAATTGAATGAAAATATGTTTGAATGAGCTTAATTTGAATATGTTTAGATCAAGAACTAAAGAAATCAGATTTGGATTGGGAAAAATCGAAAGTTGTCGACTAGTCAATCCGTACCGGTTTTTAGTTGTCCGAGGTAAGTTTATAAGAAAATAGACGGGTTTATTTAGTAATTAAATGTTATATTTATATGCTGTTATGAAATGTTAGAATTTAAATATGCTATGGCCGAAAATGGTTAAATTTGACTATTGCACTTCCGAGTTCGATTCGACCGAGTTACAACGTCGGAAAGCCCCGTATGATCCTTAGAAATAGTTAGGATACATATGTCATGACATAAGATTCTGATATATGTGTGCGAGTAAGACTATGACATCAATTTTTGGTTTCGATATGTGTTTACGAGTAAGACCCTGTCTGGGACAGTGGCATCGATATATGGCTACATGTAAGACCACGTCTGGAAAGTTGGCGTTGTACGATTTATGTGATTATACAAATGTCCTATCTGATTCCAAATGGTTCATCAGGAAATGATACACTATGTTTGAATATGTAAAACGAGCTATGTACAGGTATGGATTAATTTGTTACCAAGTCAAAGTAACGTAAGTAAGTAATTAATGGTTGATACAAATGACTTATTAAATAAATATGGAAGATGAAATCATATGATAGTAATCGAAGTTGATAAGGAAATATATATGTACTATTGTCTTCGAAATGATATGTGATATGCTTATTGATGTAACTAAGTGTATTCGGCCATTTGGTTAATATGTACGTGATGACATATTATGATGCTTGAGTAGTAATTATATGTGTATTCGATTGATTAATGGTATCTTGGCTTTGTAAATAAAATATGAATTACTTATGTTGGTTATATAGGCTTTCGGCCAAGGTGAGAATTTTGTATAAAAATGAAATATCATGAATGAATTTGGTAGGTTGAGACTAAGCATACTCATATTAGTATAATTCGTCTAAATTTATTATGACATAGTTATATTATTAGATTGTTTATTTGCTTATGGCTTACTAAGCTATAATAGCTTATTGTGTGTATATTTGTTTATGTTTTATTGATTTTAGATTTAAGTTACAAGCTCAAGGATCGTCAGCAAAGTCCATCACACTATCTGCTATTTTGGTATTTAAATAGTCGAACTTGAACTATGGCATGTATAGGCTGGATTTTATTTTGAAATATTAGATTTTTGGGTTATGTATAATTTAGCCATGCGAAAATGGCTTAAGTGTTATGCTTGAGATTGGTTTGGCTAAACTATGGTTTGAGCTCGTTTCAATTATTTTGCTATATGCCATGGGTTGGAAGTAATTATGTTATGCGTTTTGAGTATTGAATTTAATTATAAATCTTGGATGTGGTATGAAGGTGATTAGCTTGGATGTGTATAATACTAAGATAAAGGATACATGTGGATGTTGCTTATTATATTTAGTTTTAATCTAATATGTTTTTAGTAATAAAGATTTATGAAATTGGTTTGATAACTCGGTAATGGAAACCTTGGATAGATGTGTGAATTAAATAAATGATTTGGTTTTGCATGACATTAAATAAGGAAAAATATTCAATGATTATTTTTGTCATTTACTTGGTAAGAAATTAATTAATAAAGTGTGGCTTTGGTGCCTAGGGTGAATGTGAAGTAGTATTAAACCTTAAGGTATATTTAGCTATATTACATTGAATTTAAATTGTATATGTAGTTGTTTGCTAAATTGTGAAATAAGTTTCAATTAGTTATATTATGAGCTTATCTTTTAAAAATGTGTCCAATAGTGGTTTAGTTTTAAAAATGTTGTAATGAGCTTGTCTTTTATGTAACATGTTACATCCTTTATATATTAGTTATTTACTTAGCCTCAAGTATGATATGCTAATAAGCTCTATTCAAAAAAGCTAGGAGTTTTTATTTATGCTTATATATATATGTTCAAATGGATTCATTAAATTTTATTAATGTACCAAAACATGAATCACATATAAATTTATAGTATGGTACTGCATGTAGGAATAAAGAGGCTAATAATGAAATTTATTTTTATGAAAGTGCATGGGTTATTTAAGAGCATGTTTAATACTCAAGAATAAAGATATCAATGAGTCATATGTTCGGTATATGTATAAGCTATGCTAATGTACTTTGAGATATATTTTATTTATACTATGTGATGATTGATAAAAGTTTTAGGTTCTGATATATGAAATGATTATGCCCACTGATGTGATATTAGGGTCGAGCTGTAATATATAATGCATAATTGTATGGTTTGTAATATGATCAGTAATGCTTTATAACTCTAATCCTGCGACAGATACGGGTTAGGGGTGTTACACCGACGTTCTCCAACCCCGAGCTGACCTGACAACACTAAAAGAAATGGAAAGAAGGGAGTAAGCTTTAAACTTAGTAAGTCCATATGAAAATAATAAGCAAATTATCAACATGATTCCATAGAAATATAGTCATAATTACAATTTTGTTGATTTTCTGGTCATGCTGTTTTCTCGAGTCATAGTTACTAATTTATTCATATCTGGAGTTACAAAACTTCAAATTAAGATCCGTTTATTTTCCCTAAAACTAGACTCATAAATATTCTTACCATAAAATTTTCAGAATTTTTGGTCTAGCCAATAAGTACAGTTTATTCTTTAAACTCTCCCTGTTTTACTATCAAACAGCTTCGACCTTTATCTACTAAAAATCAAATATCTCATAGTACGAGACGGATAATGTTTTCGTCTCTTTCTCATGAAAATAGACTCACTAAGGATTTCATTCATATAAACCATAACTCATAATTATTTTTGTAAAATTTATAGTAATTTTCCAAAGTAAAGACAGGGGAGTCCGGAATCACTCTAACTCTGTCTCACAAGAATTTAAATATCTCATAATACAAAGTTCTTTTGCTTACACCGTTTCCCTTATGTGAAACTAGACTCAATAAGATTTAGTTTCATATATTATTCAGCCTCTAATTTAATTTTCAGAATTTTGGGTGGATTTTCAAAGTCAGTCTTCTGCTACTGTCTAAAACTGCTTTAATGTAAAAAAATGGTATTAAGGTTATATCACCTTTACAACCATTTCAATTATCATGGTAAAAATGTTTATTATATATCATAGACATAATCCCATAATCACAAAGTCATTATGCAATAATCTCATAGGCATGATTTACTATCACATATGCATCCTTGCCATAATCCATCATACTTTCATCAAATCATATAAACTTACTGTTAATATTTATTGGCACATGCTCACACAAATACATACCTTTTAATAAAATTATCATATACCAAGAACTCATAGGATTTGAGTACACGCCTGTGCGCTCTTACACACACATGGTTTACTTAGATTACTTTTAGAATTCATAATACGTTACCCGTTGTACACTGGGAATATGATTCAGACACACAGAAGAAATGCACCGAAGTGCCTAAATGTAGCCTTGGCTACCTGACAAAATATGCACCGAAGTGCCTCATAATACAGAATTACATGCCATTCTTAACGGGGGCTACTCAAAGAGTTAAAGAGTATTCGAACACAACTCAAGATACCCAACACCCAAACCCTAGCATGTATCACATATCAAATGAGCTCATAAAACACATAGCTATCCTAGTGACATGTCACTTGTATCCTCAACTATTCCTAAGGTTCAAACAGGATTTCAGACTTCCAAACCTTTACCGGACGTACTCGAATTGTGGCTTCATTCACATAGAAAATATCTCATAATCACATGGCATTGCAACATTTTCATCATAACAGCAAAACATAAAGAACATGTTATATTATCAAAATAATCACATAAGCATTTTAATCATACAATTACCAAGACATCCACAACATATAATAATGTCACATTGTTTACATAATATCAAATTATTCACATATATATACTTACAACTTATGTAATATCGAAGCATTAATATTTAAATTCAATGTTGCATTATTAAAATCACATGAACTTACCTTGAATACGAAAATGACCAATTTTACCATTTTAGCCCTTAACCTTGTATTTTCCAAATTTAAGCCCGAATCTCGATCTCCTTGACCTACCATTACAAATATAGCTCATTTATTACTCATATTATTCAAATGGGTCCATAAATCATACTTTTACAAATTTTCATTTTGACCCCTAAACTTTCACATATTTGCACTTTTGCCTCAAGGCTCGTAAAATGATTTTTATTCAATTTTCTCATTCTATAAGCCTAGCCGAACCATTTTCACAACTATAGCAAACTTCAAATCTCATCACAACACCCTTTTATACCATTTTAACAACTTATGCAAAACGGTTATTTCGGACGTTTTCAACGAAAATTGCTTAGTAAAAGTCATTTCTCTAACACCCAACACTCATTTTCTACCATTAGACATCAAAATGCATGCATGTCACATATGTTTCAATTTTTAAACATGAACCCTAGCTCAAATTAGTGGTAGAAATAAGTAGATCATGCTACCGGGACTTCAAAAATGCATAGAACATTAAAAATGGGGCTCAGGATCACTTACAAATGAGCTTGGAAGCTTGAACCAAACCCTAGCCATGGCTTCCATGGGGGTTTCGGCTGGTACATGGAGAAGATGACCAAATTTTGTCTATTTTTGCTTTTTAATTCTTTTAATTATTAGTTTACCAAAATACCCCTAACTTAAAAATACTTTATTTCACCCAATTCATGTCTATTTTTTTCCATCACTAACTAATGTTCTAATTACCATTTAAGGACATTTAATTTAAAAACTCATAACAATTTGAAACTTCTAACATGTGGAACTCAACTTTTGCACTTTTTATAATTTAGTCCTTTTGACAAAATTGAGTGCCTAAACGTCAAAATTTTCAAACGAAAATTTCACGAAATCATCTCGTGAAATTGTAGACCATAAAAATATAATAAAAATGAACTTTTCCTCGCCGAATTTGTGGTTCCAAAACCACTGTTCCAACTAGGCCTAAAATCGAGATGTTACAGTGAAGACTTAGATTTCTCATCAAATGGTCTTCACCCAGTAAGGACATGTACGTATTTCAACAAAGCCTTACTACAGATGAAAATGTTGCCCAATTTCGGAGGCTTCACACTAGTGGCACGCTGACTTTGGAGACTTTCATCACAACGAGGGATGTCTTCAGTTATTATTTGGAAGGTTTTAGCCCCAATGGATGGAGACCTGGTGACAATCAAGAGGCCACTCATTCAGTTAGTGCGTTGACTAATAGGGCTACGTGGCCTCATGACTCTTCTAATTAGTTAGGTTAGATATGTTAGGTCGCATGCCAGAGCCCTTTAACTTCTTCTATCACTTCTACTAGATGAAGCTTCATCTGTTTGCTATTGTTGAGTTTGCACAAGAGGTTCATTGGGTAAAATATTAATTTATTAAATTCTCCCACTTATCACAAGGTTATTGCTGGTGTAAGAATCGATCAGGGCTCCAAGGATACTTCAAGTGGAACTAATAGCTTTTTTTGCGAACTCGACGAGGCAATGGACATCGACTCCTTGGTCGACGGTGCTTGAAAGAATCGTAAGACCACTGCGAGGACTGTGCGTATTGGCTCTGCAAGTGAAGAGAAGAGAAACAGTGTATAGCTGGAGCGTTGTAGTAAAAAAGGAGAAGATCCTGTTGGGGTTGTTGTTGGAGCTTTGTGTTCTTCTAGCTTTCTATCGACAAATTTACCATCTTCTACTCCCACTACTAGTTCACTGATCACTGTTGCTGATGATAACCCTCCACCTATTGCTCATGTTTCTCCTTCTGTGCCCATCGTTGGAGAAATGCAGATTGAGGGTAATAGAGGTTCATTTCCTTGGCATGGGGACTTGAGCACATACGAGTACCCTTATAACCCTAACATTGTAGCCCTTAGTTGGTAGGCCTCAATGCTAGAGTCTATAAGGCCAAGCAGTGCACAACTACCCTCAGTGTAACACCCTTACCTGTATCTAACGCTGGGATAGGGTTCGAGGCGTTACCAGATTTAAACATAAACATTCATACAAATCAGGCCATAAAATTTGGTCCAAATCAAATTCATCAAATCACATGCATATCGTCCTTTATACAGGCCCACGAGGCCCAAACATACGTTGGGAGTGGTTAGGGACTAAATCAAAACTTTTGGAACTTTTACTACACTTAGAAAATTTCATACTTTGGAAAGTCACACGCCCGTGTGGGTAGGCCGTGTGGTCATACACATGCCGGTGTGGCTTGGGACACGCCCGTGTCCTCAACCCGTGTAACTCTTTGTTTATAACATCATGCACAATTTGGGTCACATGGCCAAGTCACACGCCCGTGACTCAGGCCGTGTCCTTCACACGGCTAAGACACATGGCTGTGTCTCTCCCTGTGTGGCTAAGAAAATGGATATTTATCAAGCCATTTTCCACCCTTATTTGCACACTCACATACACACTTTCAATGGAACTTAACATGGCACAATTAAGCTACCAACACAACCATAATCGAGGCTTAAACATATCAAAACAATTATTTACTGTTCATAACAAAACTGTACACTTGAGTCATAGTCACTAAATTATTTATATTTTGTGCTAAAGAACTCTAAATTAAGATCCATTTAATTTTTCCAAAACTAGACCCAAATATCTTGCTACCATAAAATTTCCAGAATTTATGGTTCAGCCAATAAGTACAGTTAATTCTTCAAATTCATCCATGTTCTGCTGTTTGACAGTTTCAACCTTTCTTCACTAAAGATTAATTATCTCTTAGTATGGGATTCGGATGATGTTCTCGATTGTTTCTCTTGAAGTTAGACTCATTAAGAAATTAAAAATATAAATTTAAACCCCAAGTATTTTTATACAATTTTAATGATTTTCCAAAGTCAGAATAGGGGAACCTGAAATCATTCCAACCTTGTCTCACAAAAATTCAAATATATCATAAAATCAAATTCTTTTGCTTACATCGTTTCTTCTATGTAAAACTAGACTCAATAAGATTTTATTTCATATTTTATTCAATCTCTAATTTAATTTCCAAAATTTTTGTTGATTTTTCAAATTTGTAGTATTGCTGCTGTCCAAAACTATTTTAATGCTAATTTTACTCTTTCAACTGACTTTCATTAACATACCATTATAAACCACATCACGCAATGACATTGGCATAGGCATATGAGTAATTAATATGCTTGCAACCCATTAACCAATATAAGCCAATTTATATGGCTACATACCAAATCAAATTCTTATTCATTACAAGCCAATACATTTGGCCATATCATAATGACACATACACAAAATGACTAAGTCCTTAAACATGCCATAGACTCAAAGGTTTGCATTCATTTACCCAACATGATAGCTTGATAGTGTGATAGAATCTCCGACGATCTCCAACCCGAGCTAGCTTATTAACCCTATGAGACATGGGAAAGGAAAGGGTAGTAAGCTTCAAAGCTTAGTAAGTCATGTGCAAATAAGAACAACTATTAGCATTTATTTACTTTATCCATCTATGATGATACTATTATTAGAATTTGCATTAAATCCCATGATTACCACTTACTTATTCATAATGCTTACTCTTTATCTTACACACACTAATTATATTGTCTTTCATTAGGCTAGCAACCATAATCTCCCCATTATAGCATATCACATTATTAACAAGTTAGTCCAATTTACTTAACAACACACACATCATTTACGAGTAATCATAATTTCAACATAGAGCTTAACAGTGTTTCACATATCTATTGAATCACAACTAAGTATATACATCGTATTAAATCCCAATCAATTAGGCTCATAAGCCTAACACATGATTATTTTCAATCTTATCATACATCCATTATATCATTAGTCACATGACTATTAATATTTCACAAGCATAACTTTCTTGTATGCATTTTTACCATATATTCATAGTATATCGAGACCTTTACTCACGGTTATAAGTACATACCGTACTAAATCATAGCACATTCTCATATTTGCTCATCATTGACTTACTTGTCACATAATTCATTGATTTACCTGTTGAACCACATTGGAATACTAAGGATGCTCGGGGAGCTCATACCCATAGTACCGTATCAATGCCATATCTCAGATATGGTCTTACATGAAATACCATATCGACGCCATGTCCTGAAATGGTCTTATCGAAAATCACATACTGATGCCATATCCCAGATATGGTCTTATTCGGAATCTCGGTAGCCCTAATATCATGACATTTGTGTTCTACTCTTGAGGTTAAATCGAGATTTCCCATTTCTCGAAACTTTGTCAAAATTGTCATTACTAAATTTCATAAAAAAATGTATACAATTCATGCAATATCAAATATTAAACACATAACATAAGGTTGCATTATTTACGCATGAACTTACCTCGACACCAAAATGGCAAAAAAGGACCTAACCGTCAATTTCTCTTTTTCTCCCGTTCTAGGTCCGAACCTCATTTTCTTTGATCTATAATATCACATTTAGTCTATTTATTAGTCACATTAGTAAATGTGATCCAAAAATCATACTATGGAAAAATTACATTTTTACCCCTAAACTTTATCATATTTACACTTTTCCCCTAGGCTCGTAAAATGATTTTCATTCAATTTCTTTGAACTTTAAGCCTATCCGAATCATTTTCATAACTATAGCAAGCCAAAATTTCCACTAAATCACACTTTTATGACAAATTTTATAACTTTTACAAATTAGTCCTTTTTAGCGCTTTCAACGAAAACGACTTATTAAAAGTCGTTTAACACAAAACAAACATTCATATTCCTCCCTTAAACATCAAAATACACACATGTAACACATGGGTAAATTTTTAAACATCAACCTTAGCTCAAATAAATGGTAGAAATAGATAGATCTTGTTATAGGATTGTAAAAACGTAAAAATCATTAAAAACAGGGCTAGAACGGACTTACAATCGAGCTTGGAAGCTTGAAAAATCCTAGCCATGGTTTTTCCATGCAATTTTTTACCAAGGGGTTGAAGATGGACAAAAATTGGCTTTTAATTTTGCTTTTAATTCATTTTAAGTACCAAATGACCAAAATGCCCCTAACTTAAAAATATTCTATTTCACCTATTTCATGTCCATTTTGTCTAAAAATTTAACCAGTGGTCTAATTACCATTTAAGGACCTCCAATTTAAAATTTCATAGCAATTATACACCTCTAGCTTCTAGAACTTAAGTTTTGTATTTTTTACGATTTAGTCCTTTTGACTAAATTGAGTGCCCAAACGTCAAAATTTCGAATGAAATTTCAAAAAATCATTCTATGACACCATAGATCATAGAAATATAATAAAAATAAATTTTTCCTCATTGGATTTGTGGTCTCGAAACCACTATTCTGACTAGGCCCAAATCCGGCTGTTACACCCAGCATCAAGCCTGTGCTCCTCTCTGCGATTTTTTCTTTCTAAGGAAATGTGGTTGGATTAAGGTATGAGAAGGCCCATTAGAGGTAGCTCACTAATATTAAGGTGAAGTTGTAATAATTAGTGAAAAATATCATAAGATGATGGAGGAAAATGAGATCTTCATCAAACAGAACGAAGATCTTATAGAGTGTTTTACCATTGTGGAGACTAAGGTGGAGAGGTTAAAGCATAAGGTGGACACTAAAAGGGAAAGTAAAGAGGCTCTATAAGCTGAGTTGGATGGGCTTACAGTAGAGTATGCAGCCGAAACATATAAGATTATTCAAAAATGCCAAGATCAGGTGGATGGCACAATAGGGAACATCTTCGAGTCTTTGAGGATTTTAACAAAGAGGTAACTGAGAATGTCTTAAGTTCTATTTCAAAGCTGAAGATGAATATCCTGCTCCACATCCAGGTCGTTATTGGTCCCTTGATGTTCACAAAGTGGATCTGATGCTCTCGATGTGTTATATCCCTCAGGTGTTGCGTGGGACTCATTTGTGTCTACTTGGAGGATTTCTTCAATTTTTATATAAAGGGGGATCATACTGTGAATGAGGATATGATCCTCTCCACTACAAAAAATGACGTTACTCCTTTTGATGATGTGCATCAAGGCATAGATAAGGATAACATGCCTTGATTTACTGAATACTCTTTACCTTGTTGTTTTTTAATGAGAATATGCTCTATTTTGTAGTCATTGCTTTTATGCCTTTGCAAATTTAATCATTTTTATCGCACAATTATGTTGGTATTTATGAAGAACCTTCGAAGATCGCTAACTGTGATCTTTAACAAATTTTTGAAGGGTAACACATGTACTCTGCGAAAATTTTTAAAGGTAACAAGCTACGGATGCAAATCCGCGAGTTTTTTCATACTTAAGGAAATTTTGAAAGATAACAAACTGAGAGTTATGCTCTCTTAACTGTCTTGAAGGTTGGGGCTCTTCATTTGAGAACCTTAATATGACAGCTGGGAACTTTTGCTCTCGCCAACTATTTTAGAGGTTGCGAATCTTTGCCTGTGGACCTTAATATTACGACTGGGAACTTTGCTTTTACTAACTGTTTTGGAGGTTGAGGCTCTTCGCCCGTGAACCTTAATATAAAAGCTGGGGAGCTTTGTTATTGCTAATTATTTTGGAGGTTACGACTCTTCGCCTAAGAACCTTAATATAACAGCTGAGAGAAAGTTATTTATCCTATTACGTGTGGAGTATAGTTCATAGGGCCCAAAAAAATTCAGTAGCTCTTTCACCAAGCGCTCTTAGCCTCGCCTACTTTTTTCTTGAGGCTATTAGAATTTTTTTTGTTCATCACTTCCATTTGCCCATTTGGTTTGTGGCATTTTACTAAGCTTTGAGCCAGAACTATTTCGAGGTCAGTATAGAATTATTTAAATTTTTCCTGAAACTGTATGTCGTTGTCCATGATGATTGTGTCAGGTATCTTAATCCTACAGAAAATCAATTTCTAATGGAAAGACTCTATTGTTTTCCTGTGATGGTTGCCAAAGTTTTCGCTTTAATCCATTTGATGAAGTAGTTTACATCCACTACTATGAATTTCTTTTATGCTGTGGCTATGGGGAATGGACCAAGGATATCAACCCCCAAGTTGCAAATGGTCATGGACCTGAAATGGCTTTGAGGGCTCTGCTAGTTGTTGCTAGACTTTCGCGTTTCTCTGGCAGAATCTCACATGAAAACTAACTTATAGTTGTCGCTAATTGTAGGCCAGTAGTATCATTGCCTAAAGATTTTATGTCAAGTAATATGTCTCCTAAGTGATCGCCACAAATTTCTTCATGATCTCTCTCATAACATACTCTGCTTCTGATGGAGATAAACACCGTAATAGTGGATATGAAAACCCTTTTCTATACAGTACAAATTATAAGATAAAACACGTTGTCTTAATTTATCATATAATGAGCTCGCAACATTCAAATATGAATTCATATATTGAGATTTTAACAAATATTTATGATTTGTGATAATGGCATACCTCGCAACCTTGCATTGTAGTTTTGCAAGCTCTTTCATAATTTGGTTGTCTTGCTCACCTTGGAGTGTGCAGATTATTTGTGTCATCCAAGTCTCCTCCTAAGTAATGCAAAATACTTGGGGCGCGTCATTGCTCGAGGATTCCCTATGCTTTAGCAGGATTTTTCCTCTTTCTTCGACGATGATAGAGGATGCTAACTCATAGTCTTTTAATAACTCAAGCCATCTCTGTTGTCGCAAATTCAAATCTTTCTGAGTCATAATATATTTTAAGCTTTATGATCAGTAAAGTTGTGACATTTTTCACCGTACAAATGATAACGCCATATTTCAATACAATACAATAGCAGCAAATTCTAAATCATGAGTCAGATAATTCTTTTCATGTGGCTTCAACTGTCTAGAAGCATAGGCTATCACTTTTCCTTCTTGCATCAATACGCAATCCAAACCATTCAATGACGCATCACTGTAAATCACAAATTTTTTACCCTACTCATGTTGAACCAACACTGATGCCTCGGTTAACAATGTTTCAATTGATCAAAACTTTGTTGACATTTCTTGGTCCATTCAAACTTTACATCTTTATGTAATAGCCTGGTCATCAGTGTAGCAATCATTGAGAACCCTTTAACAAAGCGTCGATAGTAACCAACCAATCTTAGAAAAGTTCTAACCTTGAATACATTTCTAGGAGGTTTCCAGTCAATAACTGCAGAAATCTTACTTAGATCAACATGAATGCCATCTGCCGATACAATATGTCCCAAAAATCTGACTTCTCAGAGCCAAAACTCACATTTGCTGAATTTAGCATATAGTTGTGATAATCCATAATTTATACATATTTTTATCCTACGCTTAGCACATTTATGGATGATTTCTCCTTAGATTTGGTGAATTGATGCTCCTAATTCTTAAATTTCATGTTTATACTTAGGTGAGCATAGAAGAGTAAAAAGAGCAAGAAACGGGCCGAAAACAGAGAAAATGGACCCACATGGGAAATCAACATGGCCTAGACTTCCTCACACGGGTGTGTTCCATGCCATGTCCCTTTTGCAGGATCGAGGCACGACTTACACGGTAAACTACAAGCCCATGCCTATTCAACAGCTTGACCACGGCTGGAGTAAACGCACACAGGTGTCCCTACCAAGCCAAGTATAACCCTTTTCGGAAAAGGCCAATTTTGAAGGCTTTTAGGCATTCTAAAGCCTATTTAAACACCTAAGGAGCACTAACGAGGGGAAACAGAGTAGGAAGCAAGGAATTACACAGGAAACCAATTGATCCATTCAGAAGTGGATTCATCATCAAACTGAAGATTCCTTCAATTCCTCAGTGTTGGGTTTTCTATGTTTTGTTATCTTATGCTTTTGAGATGTTTTCTTTCATAAGTATGAACTAAACCCCCTAAATACCTAAGGGGAATGAAACTAAGACGGATCTTGTTATTATTATCTGAATTGTATGATAAATATTTGACTTGTCTTAATTATGTGTTCTTAATTATGTTTTAATATTTCAGGATATTGATTCAGGCTAAGCTCTTATTAAGAGGAGGAATAGACCTGTCTAGAGTAGTTGTCATATTAAGCGTAGTTAATTGGCGCCTAGAGATAGGGTGACAAGATTTTGCCGATTGGGTGAAACCTAATAAAATCCATAGATCGGTTAATGCAATTCTAGGGTGTTAATTAGAAAGAGTTCAATTTTATTTTTTTTCAATCTAGGCTTGGATCGATTAAATAGTCTTCAAGTGAAGTCTAGGTGGATTTTCCTTAGGTATTGTCTTAATCAATCGAATTTTCCCAAAAGTATTTTCCCAAATTTTCTTTCTGTGCATTCTTAGTTTATTAATTAGTTTAGCTAACCAAACTCTTAATTTTTAGGCTAATAATAAAAAGGAAGTAAATACTAGTACTCGTGTTCCTTTGGCTTCGACAAACCGGTCTTGCTGAACTATACTATTGTTCGATAGGTACAATTGTCTTAATCGTGATAATAAGTTAGTC
>NC_053429.1:85202492-85249887 GCF_007990345.1 Gossypium hirsutum
CTTCGGGACTTAGCCCGGATATAGTCACTAGCACAAATGCCTTCGGGACTTAGCCCGGATATAGTCAATAGCACAAATGCCTTCGGGACTTAGCCCGGATATCATTCGAATAATCATGCACATATATCAATAAATCATGACACATCCATATTTCATTTTCATTACTAAAGCTCAAACACAAGACACTTATCAAACCTTACCAATTTCGGCTCAATAGCCACATACAAAGAGCATGATTTTTATTGGCTTTATAACATGATCTCTATACACATTCGGCTACCCGTCATAGGTATAAACTAATCACCTCAATATATCATTCAAGTAGAATCATTATATCACCGTTTATTTGTTATGCTTATATGTCATGACTTAATCAAATCATAAACTACGTTTCATTACTCGAAGACTTACCTCGGACGTTGTCGAACGACTTCAACGGCTATTCAATTACTTTTTCCTTTCCCCTATCCAACGTTGATCCTCTAAGCTCTTGAGCTAAATACATTACCTCCCATCAAACACAATCAACGGCATTCAATACATTTTAGAACAATTTATGAACTCAATTACCACTTAAGTCTACACCTCTCGCTTTCAAATTTATTGGCACTTGGTAAATCACATTAAACTACTACAAATATAACTTTAATACATATTATTTTCGAATGTCTCAATTCATCTATTAATTTCTACTAAACATCAAAATTCCAATACAAAGCTTTGGCACCTAAACATAGTAACTCCCACAGACCATGACGAATGCCATTTAAACACAAAGTCAACAAGATCTCATGATTTCAATTCAAAATCTTAACAAGAATGCACAATTGCCGAACCCTTAGATGATTAAACATCTAATTTAGACAATTTATAGAACAACTAAACGACACTTGTTCACAACATTAAACAACTAATGTTCGGCTAGAACATGGTACTTAACTACAATCGATTTTAAGCATAATAATTACTCAAACCTAATCAAATTCACTCGGTCTTGTACCTAATAAGGTATCGGATTCCTTTCCTTAGCACTAATGCTCACATATGATTATTTGTATAGTTCAAACACTCATCTACCCTTGTTCATCTAAATTTAACAAAAACAAAACCTTATTTCTCCATAGTACAATGCGAAAGTTTAGAATCTCAATACCGAAATTTCTAACATGGGTTGTCTAAAGAATTTGGACAGGGAGTTCAAATTTATCTAAACATTTCAAGTAACTAACACATCCATAAGCTAACATGCTAGTAGTATCAAGGCATCAAATAAAATTTTGAAGCCTCTTAGCGAATCCTAAACTCCAACACCCCAATTCCATCCATGAATAGATAGAATTAGGCTAATCATCCAAAGGATGTATAAACCTCCAAAAGCAAACATTGAACATACCTTTAGTCTAAAGAACACCTTGGCCGAACTTTCCCTCTTTCTTCTCTCTAGTTACGGCAATGGAGGAGCAACCTAGCTAACTCTTTTTTTTTTGTTTCTTCTCCTACTAACCACTATTATTTTAATATCCATGCTCTTTATTTTATTATTTTTAACACAAATGTTAACATAACATATTTATAATATGTTTTAACCCATAGCATGGCCGGCCACCATCTAGACTTTTGGCTAATTTGACAATGCAGTACAAGTATTTTCTAACATGCTTTATGGCCACTATAACATTTGCCTAGCACATTCCTAAATTTCCTCACATAAGTCCATTTAATAATTTCACATACTAATGACAAAATGGAGCATGAAACTTTCACACATGCCTATTCACATACAATAAACACAAAACTTAATGGTTAATTATTTTTACGACCTGATTTTTTTTGTGGTCTGAAACTACTGTCGACTAGGGTCAAATTAGGGGCTGTCACACGAGCAGTTCTCGTGTGTGTGCATCTAATCGTTGAAAATTTAACCATTTCCATTTGCTCACATCTAGGACGTTGATTTACCTCGGTCATACGATCGTCTAAAAGGCAGAAAGGGAACTTCTTCTTTAAAAGGGTATCCTTTTGAACCCTAAATCCTCCATTCTGAGCATTTTCTACAATCATAACAAAGGTATTTTCATAAACTTTTCTTTTCTTTTAAAACTTATGTTTCCTTTTTTTATCGATAACATGGTAAGGATGAGAGGAGTTGTAACCACATCGTCCCAATCCGTCAGTCGTCCCCAGTTCTGGTGACGGAGAAATCTACGCTTGCACCATAAATGGGAAGAATTTGTAACAGGTTCTGTCGATGCAGGGAATAAAACTTCCTAATTTCTCGTATGAGCTCTCCCTTCTAAAAGGGTCACATAAATTGTGTAAGACCATCGAGGATAGCTGCCTGTTTCGTTGTATGAGCTGGAGGCTGGGTTTTGTTTACCACTGTACCCTTTATTCTGTAGCCTTTCTAAATGACTACAACGTTGCTTCTAAGGGCTTTTCATGGTGGCTGGCCCATGGTGATCCTCATGTAGTCACTACTTTTCTCCTCACAAGAAGTGAAACATTATCTAAATCACTATTCTAATCTTCATGAATCGACAAAATACGCTGAGTTAGCAAATGCTGGTGAGTGTACACCATTACTCGTATCCGACACCGGAGGTCGAGATGTAGACTTAAAGATTCACAAACATGCAAAACCGAGCCATAAAATTTTGTTTAATTCAAAACTTTTCATACACATACACATCGTCCTTATTTGGGTCTATGAAGCCCAAAAAATACTTTAGAGAGGGTTCGAGACTAAACGGGGAACTTTGGAAAGTTCTGAGAAAACTTAAAAATTTACCATAAAACAGAGTCACACGCTTGTGTGGACACAGGGGCACGCCCGTGTGCTTTGACACGCCTGTGCCCTTAGGCCGTGTAGCTTTCTGTTTATGATGTCAGTATACAAACTGAACCACAACGGCTAGGCTACACGCCCGTGTGCTAAGCTGTGTCCTCTACACTGTTGAGACACATGGCCGTGTCTCTGCCTATAGCCAACACTTGGGCTATTTCCAAGCCTTCATGTACCCATAATACCTACAATCTTGCACACATCCAAATAACAAATCATAGCAGCGTTTTAATGATTAAAAAACTCTTTATTGAGACACAACATGACAATTTCAAGGCATCATTCACCTTTTACATTTTCTCACATTATACTGATTCTAGGCATACCATATCTCAATTATTTAACCAAGTCAAGTACTTTACCACTTGTTCTCTTATAGCATGATTATCAACTTATCCATTCAGTATTCACATTCAAGACATTATTATCTTACTTGCCCTATTATATATATTAACCATGGTCATGACCACTCCGAATGGTCATAACGCATTTCACACATGCATGTCACGACACCAATCATGCCTGGCCAACCATCATGCTCACATGATTTCATCACGAACATTATAACATAGCATGAATAGATAGATTTATAAACCATACTTATTATGAGCCACACCCTATGGCCATACATAATAAATCAAACTAAGCCAATACATTTGGGCAAATCATCGAACACATATCAAAAAAACTAATTCCTATACATGCCACTCACTTGAAACTTCTCAATCTATGTATCAATATCCCAAGGTGATAGCTTGGTAGTGTGATGCTGCCTCCGACTATAATTGCCCGATTTAGACCCTAATCGAAACGGTAGTTTCGGGGCCACGAATCCAAGTCAGAAAAATTTTAAAAATTATTTTGTGTGTTTATTTTGTGTGAAATTATATCTATGAAATTTTTGTGATTTAATTTTTTCATTTAGGTACTCGATTAAATAAAAGGACTTAATCGCGTAAAATGAAAATTTGGTGGTTATTTCTAAAAGGGACCTATTTGTTAATGGCTTTTTAAATAAGAACCTTTATGTGGTAAATAGCCCACTTTCATGTTAGTTGGACGGTAATGGCCATAGTTAAAATGGTTTGTAATTTAATAAATAAGGTTAAAATAGGAAATGAAATGAAATGTTATAATATATCATATTATAACATAAAAAGAAAGCCATATTCATCATTTTTATTTCCTAATTACCGAAAAAAAGGGAAGAACAACAAGCTAGGGTTCGGCCATCTATTTAGCTCAATCAAGGTTCGTTTTTTATTCAGTTTTTGATCATTTCTACGTATTTTAGATCGTTGCTTCGAGTTCTACAAAACTCATGCTTGAATTTTCAATTTTGATGAATATTTTGAGTTGTGCCATTGTTGATAGCTTATGATTTTTGTTTTTTGATGATGAAAAATCAAAGATATGTTTTAGATTAACATGTTTTGTATTGGAGTTTTTGATGATTTTGAGTAATTAGGACTTAATTGCAAAAATAATAATTTGAGGGACTAAAATGTGAAATTAATGAAATATATGGACTTGTATGGTAATGGGTAAAATTCGGCCTAACATGGGTACTTTGAAATTTTGTGTATTTTTGTTTTGTGTAATAGGGATTAAATTGTAAAAATTATAAATATCAGGGGTAAAATGGTAATTTGCCCATTTATGTGTTTTTAGACTAAATTGAATGAAAATATGTTGAATGAGCTTAATTTGAATATGTTTAGATCAAGAACTAAAGAAATCAGATTTGGATTGGGAAAAATCGAAAGTTGTCGACTAGTCAATCCGTACCGGTTTTTAGTTGTCCGAGGTAAGTTTATAAGAAAATAGACGGGTTTATTTAGTAATTAAATGTTATATTTATATGCTGTTATGAAATGTTAGAATTTAAATATGCTATGGCCGAAAATGGTTAAATTTGACTATTGCACTTCCGAGTTCGATTCGACCGAGTTACAACGTCGGAAAGCCCCGTATGATCCTTAGAAATAGTTAGGATACATATGTCATGACATAAGATTCTGATATATGTGTGCGAGTAAGACTATGACATCAATTTTGGTTTCGATATGTGTTTACGAGTAAGACCCTGTCTGGGACAGTGGCATCGATATATGGCTACATGTAAGACCACGTCTGGAAAGTTGGCGTTGTACGATTTATGTGATTATACAAATGTCCTATCTGATTCCAAATGGTTCATCAGGAAATGATACACTATGTTTGAATATGTAAAACGAGCTATGTACAGGTATGGATTAATTTGTTACCAAGTCAAAGTAACGTAAGTAAGTAATTAATGGTTGATACAAATGACTTATTAAATAAATATGGAAGATGAAATCATATGATAGTAATCGAAGTTGATAAGGAAATATATATGTACTATTGTCTTCGAAATGATATGTGATATGCTTATTGATGTAACTAAGTGTATTCGGCCATTTGGTTAATATGTACGTGATGACATATTATGATGCTTGAGTAGTAATTATATGTGTATTCGATTGATTAATGGTATCTTGGCTTTGTAAATAAAATATGAATTACTTATGTTGGTTATATAGGCTTTCGGCCAAGGTGAGAATTTTGTATAAAAATGAAATATCATGAATGAATTTGGTAGGTTGAGACTAAGCATACTCATATTAGTATAATCGTCTAAATTTATTATGACATAGTTATATTATTAGATTGTTATTTGCTTATGGCTTACTAAGCTATAATAGCTTATTGTGTGTATATTGTTTATGTTTTATTGATTTTAGATTTAAGTTACAAGCTCAAGGATCGTCAGCAAAGTCCATCACACTATCTGCTATTTTGGTATTTAAATAGTCGAACTTGAACTATGGCATGTATAGGCTGGATTTTATTTTGAAATATTAGATTTTTGGGTTATGTATAATTTAGCCATGCGAAAATGGCTTAAGTGTTATGCTTGAGATTGGTTTGGCTAAACTATGGTTTGAGCTCGTTTCAATTATTTTGCTATATGCCATGGGTTGGAAGTAATTATGTTATGCGTTTTGAGTATTGAATTTAATTATAAATCTTGGATGTGGTATGAAGGTGATTAGCTTGGATGTGTATAATACTAAGATAAAGGATACATGTGGATGTTGCTTATTATATTTAGTTTAATCTAATATGTTTTTAGTAATAAAGATTTATGAAATTGGTTTGATAACTCGGTAATGGAAACCTTGGATAGATGTGTGAATTAAATAAATGATTTGGTTTGCATGACATTAAATAAGGAAAAATATTCAATGATTATTTTTGTCATTTACTTGGTAAGAAATTAATTAATAAAGTGTGGCTTTGGTGCCTAGGGTGAATGTGAAGTAGTATTAAACCTTAAGGTATATTTAGCTATATTACATTGAATTTAAATTGTATATGTAGTTGTTTGCTAAATTGTGAAATAAGTTTCAATTAGTTATATTATGAGCTTATCTTTTAAAAATGTGTCCAATAGTGGTTTAGTTTTAAAAATGTTGTAATGAGCTTGTCTTTTATGTAACATGTTACATCCTTTATATATTAGTTATTTACTTAGCCTCAAGTATGATATGCTAATAAGCTCTATTCAAAAAGCTAGGAGTTTTTATTTATGCTTATATATATATGTTCAAATGGATTCATTAAATTTTATTAATGTACCAAAACATGAATCACATATAAATTTATAGTATGGTACTGCATGTAGGAATAAAGAGGCTAATAATGAAATTTATTTTTATGAAAGTGCATGGGTTATTTAAGAGCATGTTTAATACTCAAGAATAAAGATATCAATGAGTCATATGTTCGGTATATGTATAAGCTATGCTAATGTACTTTGAGATATATTTTATTTATACTATGTGATGATTGATAAAAGTTTTAGGTTCTGATATATGAAATGATTATGCCCACTGATGTGATATTAGGGTCGAGCTGTAATATATAATGCATAATGTATGGTTTGTAATATGATCAGTAATGCTTTATAACTCTAATCCTGCGACAGATACGGGTTAGGGGTGTTACACCGACGTTCTCCAACCCCGAGCTGACCTGACAACACTAAAAGAAATGGAAAGAAGGGAGTAAGCTTTAAACTTAGTAAGTCCATATGAAAATAATAAGCAAATTATCAACATGATTCCATAGAAATATAGTCATAATTACAATTTGTTGATTTTCTGGTCATGCTGTTTTCTCGAGTCATAGTTACTAATTTATTCATATCTGGAGTTACAAAACTTCAAATTAAGATCCGTTTATTTTCCCTAAAACTAGACTCATAAATATTCTTACCATAAAATTTTCAGAATTTTTGGTCTAGCCAATAAGTACAGTTTATTCTTTAAACTCTCCCCTGTTTTACTATCAAACAGCTTCGACCTTTATCTACTAAAAATCAAATATCTCATAGTACGAGACGGATAATGTTTTCGTCTCTTTCTCATGAAAATAGACTCACTAAGGATTTCATTCATATAAACCATAACTCATAATTATTTTTGTAAAATTTATAGTAATTTTCCAAAGTAAAGACAGGGGAGTCCGGAATCACTCTAACTCTGTCTCACAAGAATTTAAATATCTCATAATACAAAGTTCTTTTGCTTACACCGTTTCCCTTATGTGAAACTAGACTCAATAAGATTTAGTTTCATATATTATTCAGCCTCTAATTTAATTTTCAGAATTTTGGGTGGATTTTCAAAGTCAGTCTTCTGCTACTGTCTAAAACTGCTTTAATGTAAAAAAATGGTATTAAGGTTATATCACCTTTACAACCATTTCAATTATCATGGTAAAAATGTTTATTATATATCATAGACATAATCCCATAATCACAAAGTCATTATGCAATAATCTCATAGGCATGATTTACTATCACATATGCATCCTTGCCATAATCCATCATACTTTCATCAAATCATATAAACTTACTGTTAATATTTATTGGCACATGCTCACACAAATACATACCTTTTAATAAAATTATCATATACCAAGAACTCATAGGATTTGAGTACACGCCTGTGCGCTCTTACACACACATGGTTTACTTAGATTACTTTAGAATTCATAATACGTTACCCGTTGTACACTGGGAATATGATTCAGACACACAGAAGAAATGCACCGAAGTGCCTAAATGTAGCCTTGGCTACCTGACAAAATATGCACCGAAGTGCCTCATAATACAGAATTACATGCCATTCTTAACGGGGGCTACTCAAAGAGTTAAAGAGTATTCGAACACAACTCAAGATACCCAACACCCAAACCCTAGCATGTATCACATATCAAATGAGCTCATAAAACACATAGCTATCCTAGTGACATGTCACTTGTATCCTCAACTATTCCTAAGGTTCAAACAGGATTTCAGACTTCCAAACCTTTACCGGACGTACTCGAATTGTGGCTTCATTCACATAGAAAATATCTCATAATCACATGGCATTGCAACATTTCATCATAACAGCAAAACATAAAGAACATGTTATATTATCAAAATAATCACATAAGCATTTTAATCATACAATTACCAAGACATCCACAACATATAATAATGTCACATTGTTTACATAATATCAAATTATTCACATATATATACTTACAACTTATGTAATATCGAAGCATTAATATTTAAATTCAATGTTGCATTATTAAAATCACATGAACTTACCTTGAATACGAAAATGACCAATTTTACCATTTTAGCCCTTAACCTTGTATTTTCCAAATTTAAGCCCGAATCTCGATCTCCTTGACCTACCATTACAAATATAGCTCATTTATTACTCATATTATTCAAATGGGTCCATAAATCATACTTTTACAAATTTTCATTTTGACCCCTAAACTTTCACATATTTGCACTTTTGCCTCAAGGCTCGTAAAATGATTTTTATTCAATTTTCTCATTCTATAAGCCTAGCCGAACCATTTTCACAACTATAGCAAACTTCAAATCTCATCACAACACCCTTTTATACCATTTTAACAACTTATGCAAAACGGTTATTTCGGACGTTTTCAACGAAAATTGCTTAGTAAAAGTCATTTCTCTAACACCCAACACTCATTTTCTACCATTAGACATCAAAATGCATGCATGTCACATATGTTTCAATTTTTAAACATGAACCCTAGCTCAAATTAGTGGTAGAAATAAGTAGATCATGCTACCGGGACTTCAAAAATGCATAGAACATTAAAAATGGGGCTCAGGATCACTTACAAATGAGCTTGGAAGCTTGAACCAAACCCTAGCCATGGCTTCCATGGGGGTTTCGGCTGGTACATGGAGAAGATGACCAAATTTTGTCTATTTTTGCTTTTTAATTCTTTTAATTATTAGTTTACCAAAATACCCCTAACTTAAAAATACTTTATTTCACCCAATTCATGTCTATTTTTTTCCATCACTAACTAATGTTCTAATTACCATTTAAGGACATTTAATTTAAAAACTCATAACAATTTGAAACTTCTAACATGTGGAACTCAACTTTTGCACTTTTTATAATTTAGTCCTTTTGACAAAATTGAGTGCCTAAACGTCAAAATTTTCAAACGAAAATTTCACGAAATCATCTCGTGAAATTGTAGACCATAAAAATATAATAAAAATGAACTTTTCCTCGCCGAATTTGTGGTTCCAAAACCACTGTTCCAACTAGGCCTAAAATCGAGATGTTACAGTGAAGACTTAGATTTCTCATCAAATGGTCTTCACCCAGTAAGGACATGTACGTATTTCAACAAAGCCTTACTACAGATGAAAATGTTGCCCAATTTCGGAGGCTTCACACTAGTGGCACGCTGACTTTGGAGACTTTCATCACAACGAGGGATGTCTTCAGTTATTATTTGGAAGGTTTTAGCCCCAATGGATGGAGACCTGGTGACAATCAAGAGGCCACTCATTCAGTTAGTGCGTTGACTAATAGGGCTACGTGGCCTCATGACTCTTCTAATTAGTTAGGTTAGATATGTTAGGTCGCATGCCAGAGCCCTTTAACTTCTTCTATCACTTCTACTAGATGAAGCTTCATCTGTTTGCTATTGTTGAGTTTGCACAAGAGGTTCATTGGGTAAAATATTAATTTATTAAATTCTCCCACTTATCACAAGGTTATTGCTGGTGTAAGAATCGATCAGGGCTCCAAGGATACTTCAAGTGGAACTAATAGCTTTTTTTGCGAACTCGACGAGGCAATGGACATCGACTCCTTGGTCGACGGTGCTTGAAAGAATCGTAAGACCACTGCGAGGACTGTGCGTATTGGCTCTGCAAGTGAAGAGAAGAGAAACAGTGTATAGCTGGAGCGTTGTAGTAAAAAAGGAGAAGATCCTGTTGGGGTTGTTGTTGGAGCTTTGTGTTCTTCTAGCTTTCTATCGACAAATTTACCATCTTCTACTCCCACTACTAGTTCACTGATCACTGTTGCTGATGATAACCCTCCACCTATTGCTCATGTTTCTCCTTCTGTGCCCATCGTTGGAGAAATGCAGATTGAGGGTAATAGAGGTTCATTTCCTTGGCATGGGACTTGAGCACATACGAGTACCCTTATAACCCTAACATTGTAGCCCTTAGTTGGTAGGCCTCAATGCTAGAGTCTATAAGGCCAAGCAGTGCACAACTACCCTCAGTGTAACACCCCTTACCTGTATCTAACGCTGGATAGGGTTCGAGGCGTTACCAGATTTAAACATAAACATTCATACAAATCAGGCCATAAAATTTGGTCCAAATCAAATTCATCAAATCACATGCATATCGTCCTTTATACAGGCCCACGAGGCCCAAAACATACGTTGGGAGTGGTTAGGGACTAAATCAAAAACTTTTGGAACTTTTACTACACTTAGAAAAATTTCATACTTTGGAAAGTCACACGCCCGTGTGGTAGGCCGTGTGGTCATACACATGCCGGTGTGGCTTGGGACACGCCCGTGTCCTCAACCCGTGTAACTCTTTGTTTATAACATCATGCACAATTTGGGTCACATGGCCAAGTCACACGCCCGTGACTCAGGCCGTGTCCTTCACACGGCTAAGACACATGGCTGTGTCTCTCCCTGTGTGGCTAAGAAAATGGATATTTATCAAGCCATTTTCCACCCTTATTTGCACACTCACATACACACTTTCAATGGAACTTAACATGGCACAATTAAGCTACCAACACAACCATAATCGAGGCTTAAACATATCAAAACAATTATTTACTGTTCATAACAAAACTGTACACTTGAGTCATAGTCACTAAATTATTTATATTTTGTGCTAAAGAACTCTAAATTAAGATCCATTTAATTTTTCCAAAACTAGACCCAAATATCTTGCTACCATAAAATTTCCAGAATTTATGGTTCAGCCAATAAGTACAGTTAATTCTTCAAATTCATCCATGTTCTGCTGTTTGACAGTTTCAACCTTTCTTCACTAAAGATTAATTATCTCTTAGTATGGGATTCGGATGATGTTCTCGATTGTTTCTCTTGAAGTTAGACTCATTAAGAAATTAAAAATATAAATTTAAACCCCAAGTATTTTTATACAATTTTTAATGATTTTCCAAAGTCAGAATAGGGAACCTGAAATCATTCCAACCTTGTCTCACAAAAATTCAAATATATCATAAAATCAAATTCTTTTGCTTACATCGTTTCTTCTATGTAAAACTAGACTCAATAAGATTTTATTTCATATTTTATTCAATCTCTAATTTAATTTCCAAAATTTTTGTTGATTTTTCAAATTTGTAGTATTGCTGCTGTCCAAAACTATTTTAATGCTAATTTTACTCTTTCAACTGACTTTCATTAACATACCATTATAAACCACATCACGCAATGACATTGGCATAGGCATATGAGTAATTAATATGCTTGCAACCCATTAACCAATATAAGCCAATTTATATGGCTACATACCAAATCAAATTCTTATTCATTACAAGCCAATACATTTGGCCATATCATAATGACACATACACAAAATGACTAAGTCCTTAAACATGCCATAGACTCAAAGGTTTGCATTCATTTACCCAACATGATAGCTTGATAGTGTGATAGAATCTCCGACGATCTCCAACCCGAGCTAGCTTATTAACCCTATGAGACATGGAAAGGAAAGGGTAGTAAGCTTCAAAGCTTAGTAAGTCATGTGCAAATAAGAACAACTATTAGCATTTATTTACTTTATCCATCTATGATGATACTATTATTAGAATTTGCATTAAATCCATGATTACCACTTACTTATTCATAATGCTTACTCTTTTATCTTACACACACTAATTATATTGTCTTGTCATTAGGCTAGCAACCATAATCTCCCATTATAGCATATCACATTATTAACAAGTTAGTCCAATTTACTTAACAACACACACATCATTTACGAGTAATCATAATTTCAACATAGAGCTTAACAGTGTTTCACATATCTATTGAATCACAACTTAAGTATATACATCGTATTAAATCCCAAATCAATTAGGCTCATAAGCCTAACACATGATTATTTTCAAATCTTATCATACATCCATTATATCATTAGTCACATGACTATTAATATTTCACAAGCATAACTTTCTTGTATGCATTTTTACCATATATTCATAGTATATCGAGACCTTTACTCACGGGTTATAAGTACATACCGTACTAAATCATAGCACATTCTCATATTTGCTCATCATTGACTTACTTGTCACATAATTCATTGATTTACCTGTTGAACCACATTGGAATACTAAGGATGCTCGGGGAGCTCATACCCATAGTACCGTATCAATGCCATATCTCAGATATGGTCTTACATGAAATACCATATCGACGCCATGTCCTGAAATGGTCTTATCGAAAATCACATACTGATGCCATATCCCAGATATGGTCTTATTCGGAATCTCGGTAGCCCTAATATCATGACATTTGTGTTCTACTCTTGAGGTTAAATCGAGATTTCCCATTTCTCGAAACTTTGTCAAAATTGTCATTACTAAATTTCATAAAAAATGTATACAATTCATGCAATATCAAAATATTAAACACATAACATAAGGTTGCATTATTTACGCATGAACTTACCTCGACACCAAAATGGCAAAAAAGGACCTAACCGTCAATTTCTCTTTTTCTCCCGTTCTAGGTCCGAACCTCATTTTCTTTGATCTATAATATCACATTTAGTCTATTTATTAGTCACATTAGTAAATGTGATCCAAAAATCATACTATGGAAAAATTACATTTTTACCCCTAAACTTTATCATATTTACACTTTTCCCCTAGGCTCGTAAAATGATTTTCATTCAATTTCTTTGAACTTTAAGCCTATCCGAATCATTTTCATAACTATAGCAAGCCAAAATTTCCACTAAATCACACTTTTATGACAAATTTTATAACTTTTACAAATTAGTCCTTTTTAGCGCTTTCAACGAAAACGACTTATTAAAAGTCGTTTAACACAAAACAAACATTCATATTCCTCCCTTAAACATCAAAATACACACATGTAACACATGGGTAAATTTTTAAACATCAACCTTAGCTCAAATAAATGGTAGAAATAGATAGATCTTGTTATAGGATTGTAAAAACGTAAAAATCATTAAAAACAGGGCTAGAACGGACTTACAATCGAGCTTGGAAGCTTGAAAAATCCTAGCCATGGTTTTTCCATGCAATTTTTTACCAAGGGTTGAAGATGGACAAAAATTGGCTTTTAATTTTGCTTTTAATTCATTTTAAGTACCAAATGACCAAAATGCCCCTAACTTAAAAATATTCTATTTCACCTATTTCATGTCCATTTTGTCTAAAAATTTAACCAGTGGTCTAATTACCATTTAAGGACCTCCAATTTAAAATTTCATAGCAATTATACACCTCTAGCTTCTAGAACTTAAGTTTTGTATTTTTTACGATTTAGTCCTTTTGACTAAATTGAGTGCCCAAACGTCAAAATTTTCGAATGAAATTTTCAAAAAATCATTCTATGACACCATAGATCATAGAAATATAATAAAAATAAATTTTTCCTCATTGGATTTGTGGTCTCGAAACCACTATTCTGACTAGGCCCAAATCCGGCTGTTACACCCAGCATCAAGCCTGTGCTCCTCTCTGCGATTTTTTCTTTCTAAGGGAAATGTGGTTGGATTAAGGTATGAGAAGGCCCATTAGAGGTAGCTCACTAATATTAAGGTGAAGTTGGTAATAATTAGTGAAAAATATCATAAGATGATGGAGGAAAATGAGATCTTCATCAAACAGAACGAAGATCTTATAGAGTGTTTTACCATTGTGGAGACTAAGGTGGAGAGGTTAAAGCATAAGGTGGACACTAAAAGGGAAAGTAAAGAGGCTCTATAAGCTGAGTTGGATGGGCTTACAGTAGAGTATGCAGCCGAAACATATAAGATTATTCAAAAATGCCAAGATCAGGTGGATGGCACAATTAGGGAACATCTTCGAGTCTTTGAGGATTTTAACAAAGAGGTAACTGAGAATGTCTTAAGTTCTATTTCAAAGCTGAAGATGAATATCCTGCTCCACATCCAGGTCGTTATTGGTCCCTTTGATGTTCACAAAGTGGATCTTGATGCTCTCGATGTGTTATATCCCTCAGGTGTTGCGTGGGACTCATTTGTGTCTACTTGGAGGATTTCTTCAATTTTTATATAAAGGGGGATCATACTGTGAATGAGGATATGATCCTCTCCACTACAAAAAATGACGTTACTCCTTTTGATGATGTGCATCAAGGCATAGATAAGGATAACATGCCTTGATTTACTGAATACTCTTTACCTTGTTGTTTTTTAATGAGAATATGCTCTATTTTGTAGTCATTGCTTTTATGCCTTTGCAAATTTAATCATTTTTATCGCACAATTATGTTGGTATTTATGAAGAACCTTCGAAGATCGCTAACTGTGATCTTTAACAAAATTTTTGAAGGGTAACACATGTACTCTGCGAAAATTTTTTAAAGGTAACAAGCTACGGATGCAAATCCGCGAGTTTTTTCATACTTAAGGAAATTTTGAAAGATAACAAACTGAGAGTTATGCTCTCTTAACTGTCTTGAAGGTTGGGGCTCTTCATTTGAGAACCTTAATATGACAGCTGGGAACTTTTGCTCTCGCCAACTATTTTAGAGGTTGCGAATCTTTGCCTGTGGACCTTAATATTACGACTGGGAACTTTGCTTTTACTAACTGTTTTGGAGGTTGAGGCTCTTCGCCCGTGAACCTTAATATAAAAGCTGGGGAGCTTTGTTATTGCTAATTATTTTGGAGGTTACGACTCTTCGCCTAAGAACCTTAATATAACAGCTGAGAGAAAGTTATTTATCCTATTACGGTGTGGAGTATAGTTCATAGGGCCCAAAAAAATTCAGGTAGCTCTTTCAACCAAGCGCTCTTAGCCTCGCCTACTTTTTTCTTGAGGGCTATTAGAATTTTTTTTGTTCATCACTTCCATTTGCCCATTTGGTTTGTGGCATTTTTACTAAGCTTTGAGCCAGAACTATTTCGAGGTCAGTATAGAATTATTTAAATTTTTCCTGAAACTGTATGTCGTTGTCCATGATGATTGTGTCAGGTATCTTAATCCTACAGAAAATCAATTTCTAATGGAAAGACTCTATTTGTTTTCCTGTGATGGTTGCCAAAGTTTTCGCTTTAATCCATTTGATGAAGTAGTTTACATCCACTACTATGAATTTCTTTTATGCTGTGGCTATGGGGAATGGACCAAGGATATCAACCCCCCAAGTTGCAAATGGTCATGGACCTGAAATGGCTTTGAGGGGCTCTGCTAGTTGTTGCTAGACTTTCGCGTTTCTCTGGCAGAAATCTCACATGAAAACTAACTTATAGTTGTCGCTAATTGTAGGCCAGTAGTATCATTGCCTAAAGATTTTATGTGCAAGTAATATGTCTCCTAAGTGATCGCCACAAATTTCTTCATGGATCTCTCTCATAACATACTCTGCTTCTGATGGAGATAAACACCGTAATAGTGGATATGAAAACCCTTTTCTATACAGTACAAATTATAAGATAAAACACGTTGTCTTAATTTATCATATAATGAGCTCGCAACATTCAAATATGAAATTCATATATTGAGATTTTAACAAATATTTATGATTTGTGATAATGGCATACCTCGCAACCTTGCATTGTAGTTTTGCAAGCTCTTTCATAATTTGGTTGTCTTGCTCACCTTGGAGTGTGCAGATTATTTGTGTCATCCAAGTCTCCTCCTAAGTAATGCAAAATACTTGGGGCGCGTCATTGCTCGAGGATTCCCTATGCTTTAGCAGGATTTTTCCTCTTTCTTCGACGATGATAGAGGATGCTAACTCATAGTCTTTTAATAACTCAAGCCATCTCTGTTGTCGCAAATTCAAATCTTTCTGAGTCATAATATATTTTAAGCTTTTATGATCAGTAAAGTTGTGACATTTTTCACCGTACAAATGATAACGCCATATTTTCAATACAAATACAATAGCAGCAAATTCTAAATCATGAGTCAGATAATTCTTTTCATGTGGCTTCAACTGTCTAGAAGCATAGGCTATCACTTTTCCTTCTTGCATCAATACGCAATCCAAACCATTCAATGACGCATCACTGTAAATCACAAATTTTTTACCCTACTCATGTTGAACCAACACTGATGCCTCGGTTAACAATGTTTTCAATTGATCAAAACTTTGTTGACATTTCTTGGTCCATTCAAACTTTACATCTTTATGTAATAGCCTGGTCATCAGTGTAGCAATCATTGAGAACCCTTTAACAAAGCGTCGATAGTAACCAACCAATCTTAGAAAAGTTCTAACCTTGAATACATTTCTAGGAGGTTTCCAGTCAATAACTGCAGAAATCTTACTTAGATCAACATGAATGCCATCTGCCGATACAATATGTCCCAAAAATCTGACTTCTCAGAGCCAAAACTCACATTTGCTGAATTTAGCATATAGTTGTGATAATCCATAATTTATACATATTTTTATCCTACGCTTAGCACATTTATGGATGATTTCTCCTTAGATTTGGTGAATTTGATGCTCCTAATTCTTAAATTTCATGTTTTATACTTAGGTGAGCATAGAAGAGTAAAAAGAGCAAGAAACGGGCCGAAAACAGAGAAAATGGACCCACATGGGAAATCAACATGGCCTAGACTTCCTCACACGGGTGTGTTCCATGGCCATGTCCCTTTTGCAGGATCGAGGCACGACTTACACGGGTAAACTACAAGCCCATGCCTATTCAACAGCCTTGACCACGGGCTGGAGTAAACGCACACAGGCGTGTCCCTACCAAGCCCAAGTATAACCCTTTTCGGAAAAGGCCAATTTTGAAGGCTTTTAGGCATTCTAAAGCCTATTTAAACACCTAAGGAGGCACTAACGAGGGGGAAACAGAGTAGGAAGCAAGGAATTACACAAGGAAAGCCAATTGATCCATCTCAGAAGCTGGATTCATCATCAAGACTGAAGATCTCCCTTCAAGTTCCTTCAGGAGTGTTGGGTTTTCTTATGTTTTGTTATCTTTATGCTTTTGAGATGTTTTCTTTCATAAGTATGAACTAAACCCCCTAAATACCTAAGGGGAATGAAACCTAAGACGGATCTTGTTATTATTATCTGAATTGTATGATAAATATTTGACTTGTTCTTAATTATGTGTTCTTAATTATTGTTTTAATATTTCAGGATATTGATTCAGGCTAAGCTCTTATTAAGAGGAGGAATAGACCCTGTCTAAGAGTAAAGTTGTCATAATTAAGCGTAGTTAATTGCGCGCCTAGAGATAGGGTGACAAGATTTTGCCGGATTAGGGTGAAACCTAATAAAGGAATCCATAGATCGAGTTAATGCAATTCTAGGGTGTTAATTAGAAAGAGATTTCAATTATTCAACCTAGGGTTGGACGTTATTAGTCTCAAGAGAGATAATAATATAACTTTAGGGATTTCTACGGATCAAGTCAAATGAATAAATTGTCTGATTCAGAGTCAAATAACAAGTGAAGTCTAGGTGGATTTTTCCTTAGGTATTGTCTTAATCAATCGAATTTTCCCAAAAGTATTTTCCCAAATTTTCTTTCTGTGCATTCTTAGTTTATTAATTAGTTTAGCTAACCAAACCTCTTAATTTTTAGGCTAGATAATAAAAAGGAAGTAAATACTAGTACTCGTGGTTCCTTTGGCTTCGACAAACCGGTCTTGCTGAACTATACTATTGTTCGATAGGTACAATTGTCTTAATCGTGATAATAAGTTAGTCTCAAGAACGATTCATTCATAAATCTTTAAAACCTATCACGAATATCACGTATCAAGTTTTTGGCACCGTTGCCGGGGAACTAGGATATTAGGAACACTCGATTTTGATTACTTTAGCCATTTTACTTTTATTGCAATTAATTTTTTTTTATTTTCTTTTCTAATTCTTCATTTATTTTCTTCTGACAGGTTTTTCTAGTTTTTGACCAGAAGAAACCCGTAAGGACCATTACTGTTCGATACTAAGATCGATCGCACAGTTTGCAGAAACCGAAGAGAAATAAGGCGAAGCTTATGATACACATAGGAAGAGCAAGAGGATGATACTTCAACCACAACCAAGGAGATGGATGAAAACCAAGAAAATCCACTACCTCCTGCGATTGCTGCTAATCAGAATCCTGCTCCACGCACTATGTATGATTATGCTAAACCTTCTTTAACAAGAACTGGATCGAGAATAGTTAGACCTGCTGTAGCTGCAAATACTTTTGAACTGAAACCTAACACAATTCAAATGATACAGCAATTTGTGCCTGTTTGATGGTTTGCAGGACGAAGATCCCAACACTCACTTGGCAAATTTCTTAGAATTTTGCGACACTTTTAAAATAAATGGCTTTTCTGATGACACCATTCACCTTCGGTTGTTTCCCTTTTCATTGAGAAACAAAGCTAAACAGTGGTTGAATTCGTTACCACGATGGTCAATCACTACTTGGGAACAAATGACCGAAAAGTTTTTATTAAAATATTTTCAGCCGGCTAAAACGGCTAAATTACGTAATGATATCTCTTCTTTTGTGCAGATGGATTTAGAAACACTCTACGATGCATGGGAGAGATACAAGGACCTCTTGAGAAGATGCCCTCACCATGGGTTACCACTCTGGCTACAGGTTCAAATGTTTCATAATGGCCTGAATCCTTCAACTCGATAGATGATTGATGCAGCTGCTGGTGGAACCATCAATAATAAGACACCTGAAGATGCTTACGAATTTATAGAAGAGATGTCACTAAATAATTATCAGTGGCAAGTCATGAGGACAAAGCCAACAAAAGCAGTTGGCGTTTATAACGTCAATTTAGTCACCATGCTCTCTAATCAGGTAGAACTCTTGAATAAGAAAATTGATGGTTTTCTTAGTTCTTCACAGGTTTACCCAGTAATGCAGTGTGATGCAAGTGGAGGTAGATCGAGCAATCCAGATTATCCACCCTATGGCCACAACATGGAGAACGAGCAGTTTAATTACATGAGTAATAATCCTCGATCTCAAAATAATCCTTATAGCAATACTTACAATGCAGGATGGAGGAATCACCCAAATTTTTCATGGGGAGGCCAAGGGAATCAGCGACCACCACCACTTCCAGGCTTCCAACAACCACCCTACCAACAAGAGAAAAAGTCGAACCTTGAGGAGATGCTAACAAAATTCATCTCGGTGTCAGAAACTCATTTTTAGAATACCGAGACAGCACTTAAAAATCAACAAGTGTCAATCCAAGGGCTCGAAACTCAGATAGGCCAACTCGCCAAATTGATTTCTGAACAACCACAAGGTAGTTTACCGAGTAACACGGAATCTAACCCAAGGGAACAACTCAATGCGATTACCACTCATGACAAGGAAGGGTTTGTTGCACATGAACCAGAACTGAGGAAAGAAACTATGGTAAGTAAAGGTAAGGGTGAGGTGGACCACAATGACCAGAAAACGATAAGTAAAAAGTACAAACCACGGGTTCCATACCCCAATGTGACAAGGAAAGAGTGTAACACCCCCGTACCCGAGACCATCACCGGAGTCGAGCACGAGGTGTTAACGGACTTAATTCATTAATAAAATAGCTCAAAAAATTTATTTTTAAAATTTCCAAACAAGCTGGCTAAATGTGTCACAATCACTTAAAAATTCATATCTCGAGTTCCGAAACTCAAAATTAAGATCCGTAAATTTTTCCTGAAACTAAACTCATATATCTATCTACCAATTAGTTCAGTTTATTAGTTAAAGTCTCCGTTGTTTCAGGGTTCGGCTACTCTGACTTCTGTGCACTATGAATCAACTTTATTTCTGTACCGAAATCCAGTGACTATGCCGTTTATTTCACTTAAAAATAGACTCAATAAGGAATCCATACATATAAATTTTGAGTCCTCATTATTTTTACACAAATTATGGTGAATTTCTAAAGTCAGAAAAGGGAATCTGAAAATTGCTCTGACCCTTTTTCACCAAAACGTAAATATCTCATAAAATAAAACTCTTTTACCTATTTTGTTTCTTCCACATGAAAATAGATTCATTAAGATTCAATTCCATATTTTATTCATCATCTAATTATAGCTATACTATTTTTAGTGATTTTTCAAACTCACATCACTACTGCTGTGTGGTTCTATTTTATAGCCAATTTCACCATTTTATGGATTTCATAGATTAGTTAGCACATAAAGCATTGTTATCAAATGTAATCTCGATTAGCCACTCCAATAGCTAATCATTCTCAAACATTTCCATGCCATCCATGAGCTATATCATAAGATTAAATACACAAAAGGATTATAATGCTATACATGCCATATTCCCAAAATATGTAAGCTACCATACTGAGATGGTCCATTGATAGTGTGAGCGTGCCTCCGACCGTCCTGATCTCCAAACCGGCTTGTCAAAACTACAAGGAATGGAAGGGAAGGAGTAAGCATAAATGCTTAGTAAGTTCACATGGAAATAACAAATAACTTAACAAAGCAATTATACCAACCAACATTAGCATAATATCACCAAAACATATATCACATTTCTATTCATCATTCATCGTCTTACTACATTATTGTTGTCGTATCAAGTCTCAACCCGAGGGTTAAGTACATACCTGTCCAAAGTGCCCATTCCATAACACTTACCAATACGTCACTTGCATCTTGAGTATTCTTCCATTTCACTAGAATTTTACCTGTTGAACACATCGGAATATAACTCGGATACATGGAAAGTTTGCACATAAGTGCCACATATGTAGCCAAGCTACCATGTAACCCACCCATAAGCGAACTCAGACTCAATTCAACGAGCTCAGGCGTTCGCATCCATAAGTGAACTCGGACTCAACTCAACGAGTTCGGATGCCTAGTTACATTTCACGAACTCAAACTCAACTCAACGAGTTCAGACGTTCGCATCCATAAGTGAACTCGGACTCAACTCAATGAGTTCGGATGCCTAGTTACATCTCACGAACTCGGACTCAACTAAATGAGTTCGGACGTTTGCATCCATAAGTGAACTCGGACTCAACTCAACGAGTTCGGACGCTCAAATATCGAATCTATTCCTAAGGTTCAACGGGAATTTCCTCGTTCGTACTCCTTTATCATTCTCCTTGGAATACCCATGACGATACTTCCGTAGTCTTTCACATTTTTCACATAATTCATAAAATTTTTACATGTTGTCCAACAATGACCACAAAGCATAGAATTGCATGATAACAATCATAATATCGTATAAATAGCATTAAATGATTTAAAATAACAGTTATATTACAATATTTACATTTGAACTTACCTCGTATGCGAAAACGGTCATTTTTACCATTTTGTCCACAACTTGGTATTTTGCCGATTTTAGCTCGAATTTCGATTTTCCTTACTCTATCATTTCAAATATAGCCTAATTAGGACTCATATTATTCAAATCAACCCAAAATCATATTTTGGAAAAATTACAATTTTACCCCTAAACTTTCACATATTTACACTTTTTCCCCGAATCTCGTAAATTAAACTTCATCCTATTTTCTTATGTTTTATGATATGCTGATTAGTTTTCCCTTCTACAGCAACATCCAATTCTCACTCTAACATGTACTTATGAACATTAGGTATTTTTACCGATTATGTCATTTTAGTCGTTTTTACGTAAAATCACTTAGCAAAAGTTGTTTAACACAATCTCAAGCTTCATATTCTACCATAAAACATCAAAATTCATGCATATCATTCATGGGTAACTTTTTAAATATAAACCCTAGCTCAAAATATTGATAGAAATAGGTAAACCGAGCTACGAGGATTTCAAATGTGACAGCCCTAAAGTGACCCTAGTCGGAAAGCGGTTTCGGGACCACTAAACTGAGTCACCAAATTATTTGAATATGATATTTATTGTCTAAAATAAATGTGTGAAAATTTTAAGCTTCGATTTAGTAAATTGCATGTGAATTTAGTCAATAGGACTTATGTGTGACATTTTTGAAATGTGATAGATCAAAACATAAGGACCTATTAGTGCATGTTGAAAAAGGGGGGACTTGCATGTCAATTTTCCCTCCCATCTAGTAGTGGCCGGCCATGACATTAGGATGGACAAAGGGTGATGGGCAAAACATGTCATAGACATGTTGTGTTGGTGCATTATGGGAGGAAACAATAAAATAAAGAGCATGGGAAATAAGATATTAGTGTTAGTAGGATGAGAAACAAAAAAAGAAAGAAAGAAAGGATATGTGTGATTGTCCCCCCATTGCCATGAGTTGAAGGAAAGAAAAACAAAAAAAAAAGTATTCATCCTTTGGTTCATCCTTGGCCGAAAATTTTAAGGAGGAAGGAAGAAGAAAGGTTGAAGAGGTTCGGCCATGCATGTAACTAGGCTAAGGTATGTTTGATGATATTCCATGAGATGCATGCATGTTTTAGTTGTTAGCTTGAGTTCTACCTAGCCCATGGTCTAAATCTTGCTATGTGATGGAAATGACACTCGGCCATGGATGCATCATTCTTGCTTGGTGTTGATGTTGTGTTGGTGAGATATCAAGTTATTTTTGTGACCAAGTTGAGATTTGAATTTTTAGAATGAGTAAGGTTTTCGGCTATGGTAAATATAAGGGTGATGGATGTTGTGTCATGCTAAATCTAGATGAACAATGTTAGTGCTTATATCTCGATATTCATGAGTTTCTTTCTTGGTTTTACCTCAAACCCATGAAGTATTTTAATTGGTGTTGTTAGAGGTTTCGGTCATGGGATTATAAGCTTGTTAGTTTTGATGATGAAATTTATGCCTTGCAAGGGTAAATGGTGTCTTGATGCATTCGGCCATGGTAGAAAGTAGATGTGAAATGGTAGTAAGATAAAATGCAAAATGTTAGTATTTGATTACTAGTGTATAAATGCGTATTAGCCGAGTTTTGAATTTGAAACGAAACGGTATATAACCAATACAAGTAACCATACTTGTGGGAAGTATTAAGCATATAATTGGCCTCAACATATACATGCATACTCGGCCACATGAGAAGATTAGTGTTGCATGCATTCGGTTAGAGGCAAGCATATTGATGCCTTTATCTTGGTTAGGACAATCGGCTAAAAGGGAGTGTGGGTTAATATGTTGAGTTGATGCATGATTTCACATGTATGTGACTTTAATGTCTAATGTATAAATATGGGCTAAGTGCCTTGTGTTCCTCTTTTCGATGCTCAAATGATTAAATTAATTTATTTGTTTAATTAAGCTCAAGAGCAAAGAGGACCAAAGTTGGATAAAGGAAAGGAAAAAGTGATCGAATAGCCGCCGAAATCGTTCAACAACATCCGAGGTAAGTTTTAAGTGATTAAACGTTGAGTAAATTCAATTATAATAGGACATGATGAGTTGATTTAATAAGATATGATGTGGCCATGATATGTTCTAAGCTCAAATGGTAAGTTCTTAAGTGTTTGAGCTTGGGAATTTAAGGGTAATTTGAAATAGTCTGCTTAGGACAGCAGCAGTAACGTGACTTTAGAAAATCACCATAAATTTATGGATTTTAATTAGAGGCTGAATGAGACATGAAATTAAAGCTTAATGAGTCTAATTTCTTATAAAAGAAACCGTGTAAGCAAAGGAATTTCCGATAATGAGATACTTAAAGTTGTGTGAGACAGCGCAGAATGGCACTGTAATCCTCTGTTCTGTTTTTAGAAAATCATTATAAATTGTACAAAAATGGTTATAAGATAAAATTTATATGCTTAGACTCCTTAATGAGTATAGTTTCAAATGAAATCAAATACAACACATTTTGAATTCTGTAAAATGAGAAATTTGATTCGTAGTGAAGAGTGGTCAGATTAGTCAAACAGTGAAACAGGGGAAAATTTAAGAAAAATCTGGTATTGATTGGACAAACCTAAAATTCTGGAAATTTTATGGATGGAAGATATATGAGTCTATATTCAGGAAAAATTAACGGAAAGTGATTTGGAGTTTTGTAGCTCCAGTTATAAATAATTTAGTGACTATTGCTCAGGAAAAACAGCTTGTGCTGAATTTGAGATTGTGTTGTAAACCTTGATAAACTTGTTTTAGTTGCTCATAAGCTATTGATTAAACCCATACGTGAATTCTAAATTGTGATATTGGAAAATGATAGATGTAGATTCAGCCAAGACAGTGTGTATACGTGAAAGTATATGTGGTATGTGAAGTATATTTGGATAATTGTGATGTGATGAATGTGAAAGTGTATATATGTGATAAGGCCTAATGGCCGATGTGATGAATGTGAAAGTGTATATATATGTGATAAGGCCTAATGGCCGATGTGATGAATGTGTGATAAGGCCTAATGGCCGATGTGATGAATGTGAAAGTGTATATATATGTGATAAGGCCTAATGGCCGATGTGATGAATGTGAAAGTGTATATATGTGATAAGGCCTAATGGCCGATGTGATGAATGTGAAAGTGTATATATATGTGATAAGGCCTAATGGCCGATGTGATGAATGTGAAAGTGTATATATGTGACAGGGCCGAGTGGCCAACGTGATGGATGTGAAAGTGTATATATGTGATAAGTCCTGAAGGGCATTTGTGTCAGTACTATATCCGGGTTAAAACCCCGCAGGCTTTATGCGAGAATATTATCACTGATTAAAGTCCGTAAGCTTCGTGCTCGTACTATATCCGAGCTCTAAAGACCCGATGACTACGTGTGGGGATTTTGTCCGGGTAAGACCCGATAACTTCGTGTGGAGATTATGTCCGGGTAAGACTTCGTAATAAGAATTGCTTATAAATATATTCAATGCGAAAGGTTAAACAGGTATGTACTCCAAGTTTATATGTGAGCTTGATTTGCACTAAATCATAAGGTAGTTATGTGATGCATACGAGAGCAATCTATGAGACTATTCCTATGATTATGTGACATCGGATCAGTGTGAGAGGTTATGTGAAATCATACGATATATCTATGTCACATGAGCTCACTTTTATGTGAAAGTTTATCTGCCTATTGTATATGATGAGATGTGCATATTCGGTAAAGGGATGGTATGCCCGAAGGAAGAGTGAAATAAAAATACGAACAACTATGTTATAATTTGATTGTTATCTGTTGACACTGCTTAAAACTTACTAAGCATTGTAATGCTTACTCCGTTTACTCTGTTTCCTCTGTTTTATAGATCTCATTGCGAAGCTACAGGCTCGGGGATCATCAGCAACTAGTCACACTACCACTATCCATTGTTTGGTACTGCTACGTTTTGGATCATCTTATGGCATGTATAGAATAGACTAGTAGTCAGAGGATACTTTGGTTAATGTATATAAGCCATGCGAAAATGGCATCTTTTGAATGTTTACTTAGAGAAGTTTAAATTTTATCCCTGGCTGTGCTTAGTACTTATTTAAATGAATGATTTTTATTTCAAGAAAAAGTTCAAAATTTTACTGTTCTGACATGAGTTACAAGTCCGGTAATGCCCCTTACCTATTCCGACGACGGTTACGGGATAGGGGTGTTACATCAAAAATGTAAAGAACATTAAAAACGGACATAGAAATCACTTACAATCAAGGCTTAAAAGTGTTGAAACCCTAGCTATGGTGGAGAGCAAAATTTGGCAGCAACTTATGGAGAAGATGATCATTTTTGTGTTATTTTTCCCATTATTTCATTTAATATAAAAATGACCAAAATGCCCTTCCTTATTAAACTTTCAAAAATTCCATCCATGTCCAATTTTTGTCCATAAACTTAGAAATTGGTCAAATTGCTATTTAAGACCTCCTAATTAATATTTCAAAGCAATTTCATACTAGAAACTTCTAGAATGCAAGTTTTGTAACTTATTCAATTTAGTCCCTAACTTCAAATTAAGCACTTTATGCATATAGAATTTCTTCACGAAATTTTCACACAATCATGCAATCATATCATAGACCTTTAAATAATCATAAAATAATTATTTCTATCTCAAATTTGTGGTCCCAAAACCACTATTCTGATTAGGCCCTAATTCGGGATATTACAACTCCCCCCTTTAAGAGATTTTCGTCCCCAAAATTCTTACCAGAAAAGTGGTCTTCACTTAGATTCCTCAATTTCATATTTGGTGCCGAAAATCTTTCACTCAGGCGGTGCCTCCAATATATCTCTTTAATTTCTTATATATTCTGAAAGCTTATGGACTCATCTCTTAATTGTTCTTAAATTTTCAACCCTTCTCAGTTTCCCTTGTCATCTTGACATAAAACCCAGATCTCAATTTGGTTAATGGAGACTAGAACTCCAAGAAATCCAACAATCAAAGGGACTTGCACTCTTCCAAAATAATCATACAGATTTTCATCATCTATAAATCACAATCCAATAACATCTGAATCAAATTACAGTACATGTCATTACTCTCTGAATGAATAGGAAAATTTTCACTGTAAGCTTCATACAATTCTTCCTGTATAAGCCTCGGAATAATAATACCATGAATCAGATCCAATCTGAAATTCAACATCAGAAGTTGATCCTCACTGTACTCTTTTAGTTTACTACTCACTATCGCATTTTCCTCTTTCCACTACGGAGATAATTCTGATATAGCCTCGAAAATAATCCTTCTCATTCTCATCCTAATATCAATACTGGCAAAGATAATTCTGGTAGATCTTGATGCTCGGCTTTAACCCCATCAACAACTCAAATTTTCTGTGACATCAAATGCTCCAAACTATCACATTACCAAGTTCAAATCAGAAGTATAGTCATGCTTGTCATGATTATCACGAGCTGAAGAACGCACTTCGAACATAAGTCATAATTGACAAATTATGGAATAAAGATAACAAGAAAACTAAATAAAGAAATCCAAGATTGAGAAACCCAGAATAAAAAAATCCAGAATAAAAAAACCCAAGATATGATACTATGCCGGAAAATCGAAAACCAAACTCATAGGAAAATATAGAAGATCTCGAAAATTCCTTAAAGAATAGAAGTCCAGAAGAAAACATCATTTAATCCCACTGGAATCAAATATAATAAGAACAATGTATCTTTCCATACATATATATCAAATGGAGCATTAAGTAGAAGAAACAGTATTATAATATCATACATATTCTCTCGTCAATTCTTATCAGACGAAATGTAATAAAATGCCTGAGGAAATACAACAATACAAATTATAAATCAGTCAGACTACCAATGCTTCCATCTAACACCAGGATTAGAAAACATTCCCACATAACAAGAATTTCTTCAAAAGATCAACAGCCATAGATTTTTTTTTGAGAACGGATAAATACATAGAACATCTCAGAAGAAACTATTAAATCTGTCCAGCTTTTTAACTGTCACACTCATATATAACACATTTCAAATATCATTTCCCACAACTAGTTCTACCATCACAAATTTCATGTTAGACTTTTCACTAAAGAAGACTAGTTCTGAATAAATTTTGATTTACACTTTTCTCGACCTTGTATCTGAGTAATTCAATTTACCAAAGTAAATTCATTCTTTAACTGGGACAGTGCATAACTCCAATAATCTTTATGTCAACCTGATACTTTTCTAGCTCTAACTTTATTTACCAACTCATTCTCAGTCTCTAATCATGTTTATGATTATTCTATCACTGAACTCTTTGGTTTCTCAACCGGAAACTTATTCAGTACAAATCTCATGAAATTCCATTATAAGCACCACTTCGGTAAGGGGGAGGGGTTGTAGGGCCTCTGACTCGACTTTCTCATACATATACATATGACACAATTTCCATCATCATAACAACATCATCAAAATCATATCATTCATTCAGGCAATGCATCATTCATGCTGGTTTACACAAATTTTCTAGTTATCCCATTTAGACAAGTATACTTATGTATGCATCCTATGTTTTCTAGATAGCTTGACTTATCCATTCATTTACTCAAACAAATCATACTCATTACATCATATAAGGGCTAAACAAACATAGATATTTGCATCACAATCGCAACTTTCATTTTGTGCATCATCATATACATATCATTACAATCATATAATTCAGTCCAAACAATTTAACATAGATAAATTCATTTCATTATAATCATTTATCTCATAAAAAATATCATTGACATTCATCAACATTCAACATTTAATCAAGGCAATGACATTTTCATTCATATCATGATATTAGGAACCTTTACTCATACCTCTACGAATTTCTCTTTATCCCGTTCATCTTATCAAGTAAGCCAAGTGCACTACATCATATAAGCATTAAGCAAGTATGAATATTTATCACAACATGAACTTTCATCTCACGTGTTATCATATATATATATATCATAAACTTTTATTCATACTTTTCTGAATCGAGACTCATCATAATCGTAATTGAACATGGTCAGTACAGCTCGATTGGAGAGTACCTCTGTCTAAACAAAACGGTGCTCATACACGTCGGGAGGCATTAATTAAACAGCTCAAACAATTTATTTTTAAAATTTCAAGATAAGTTGGCTAACTGCATCACAGTGGCTTAAAAATTCATATCTCGAGTTTCGAAACTCAAAATTAAGATCCGTAAATTTTTCCTGAAACTAGACTCATATATCTATCTACTAATTTTTTTTGTAAAATTTTTGGTCAGGCCAATTAGTAAATTTTATTAGTTTAAGTCTCCCCTATTTCAGGGTTCAGCTACTCTGACCCCTGTGCACTACGAATCAAATTTCTTTTTGAAAAAAAATCCAATGACTATTCCATTTGTTTCACTTAAAAATAGACTCAATAAGGAATCCATACATATAAATTGTGAGTCCTCATTATTTTTACACAAATTATGGTGAATTTATAAAGTCAGAACAGGGAATCCAAAAATTGCTCTAACCCTGTTTCACTAAAACGTAAATATCTCATAAAATAAAACTCTTTTACCTATTTTTTTCTTCCACATGAAAATAGATTCATTAATATTAAATTCCATATTTTATTCGTCATCTAATTCTCTCTCTACTATTTTTAGTGATTTTTCAAACTCACGTCACTGCTGCTGTGTGATTCTATTTTATAGCCAATTTCACCATTTTATGGATTTCATAGATTTGTTAGCACATAAAGCATACGTGTTATCAAATATAATCTCGATTAGCCACTCCAATAGCTAATCATTCTCAAACATTTCCATGCCATCCATGAGCTATATCATAAGATTATATACACAAAAGGATTATAATGCTATACATGCCATATTCCCAAAATATGCAAGCCACCATACTGAGATGGTCCGTTGATAGTGTGAGCGTGCCTCCGACCGTCCTGATCTCCAAACCGGCTTGTCAAAACTACAAGGAATGGAAGGAAAGGAGTAAGCATAAATGCTTAGTAAGTTCACATGCAAATAACAAATAACTTAACAAAGCAATTATACCAACCAACATTAGCATAATATCACCAAAACATATATCACATTTCTATTCATCATTCATCGTCTTACTACATTATTGTTGTCATATCAAGTCTCAACCCGAGGGTTAAGTACATACCTATCCAAAGTTCCCATTCCATAACACTTACCAATATGTCACTTGCATCTTGAGTATTCTTCCATTTCACTAGAATTTTACCTGTTGAACACATCGGAATATAACTCGGATACATGGAAAGTTTGCACATAAGTGCCACATATGTAGCCAAGCTACCATGTAACCCGCCCATAAGCGAAATCGGACTCAACTCAATGATCTCGGGCGTTCGCATCCATAAGTGAACTCGGACTCAACTCAACGAGCTCGGACGTTCGCATCCATAAGTGAACTCGGACTCAACTCAATGAGTTCGGATGCCTATTTACATCTCACAAACTCGGACTCAACTAAACGAGTTCGGACGTTTGCATCCATAAGTGAACTCGGACTCAAGTCAACGAGTTCGGACGCTCAAATATCGAATCTATTCGTAAGGTTAAACGGGAATTTCCTCGTTCGTACTCCTTTACCATTCTCCTTGGAATACCCATGACGATACTTCCGTATTCTTTCACATAATTCATAAAATTTTTGCATGTTGTCCAACAATGACCACAAAGCATAGAATTGCATGATAACAATCATAATATCGTATAAATAGCATTAAATGATTTAAAATAATAGTTATATTACAATATTTACATTTGAACTTACCTCGTATGCGAAAATGGTCATTTTTACCATTTTGTCCACAACTTGGTATTTTGTCGATTTTAGCCCGAATTTCAATTTTCCTTGCTCTATCATTTCAAATATAACCTAATTAGGACTCATATTATTCAAATCGACGCAAAATCATATTTTGGAAAAATTACAATTTTGCCCCTAAACTTTCACATATTTACACTTTTGCCCCAAATCTCGTAAATTAAACTTCATCCTATTTTCTTATGTTTTATGATATGCGGATCATTTTTCCCTTCTACAGCAACATCCAATTCTCACTCTAACATGTACTTATGAACATTAGGTATTTTTACCGATTATGTCATTTTAGTCGTTTTTACGTAAAATCACTTAGCAAAAGTTGTTTAACACAATCTCAAGCTTCATATTCTACCATAAAACATCAAAATTCATGCATGTCATTCATGGGTAACTTTTTAAATATAAACCCTAGCTCAAAATATTGGTAGAAATAGGTAAACCGAGCTACGAGGATTTCAAAAATGTAAAGAACATTAAAAACGGGCATAGAAATCACTTACAATCAAGGCTTAAAAGTGTTGAAACCCTAGCTATGGTGGAGAGAAAAATTTGGCAGCAACTTATGAAGAATATGATCATTTTTGTGTTATTTTTCCCATTTTATTTCATTTAATATCAAAATGACCAAAATGCCCTTCCTTATTAAACTTTCAAAAATTCCATCCATGTCCAAGTTTTGTCCATAAACTTAGAAATTGGTCAAATTGCTATTTAAGACCTCTTAATTAATATTTCAAAGCAATTTCATACTAGAAACTTCTAGAATGCAATTTTTGTAACTTATTCAATTTAGTCCCTAACTTCAAATTAAGCACTTTATGCATAGAATTTCTTCACAAAATTTTCACACAATCATGCAATCATATCATATACCTCTAAATAATCATAAAATAATTATTTCTATCTCAAATTTGTGGTCCCGAAACCACTATTCTGATTAGGCCCTAATTCGGGTTTCGATAAATTCCTTAAACTATTAAAGAAATTACATATTAACTTACCGTTTATCGAAGCTCTCTCGTAGATGCCAAACGTAGTCAAATTTTTAAGGGAGCCTCTAGCAGACAAACGAAAGTTTGATGAGGCATCGCATGTGGAGTTGAATGCAGTTTGCTCAGCCATGTTACAGGATAATCTACTCAACAAATTGAAAGATCCAGGGCGTTTTACGATTCCTTGTTTAATTGGTAGTTTAGATGTTTATAATGCATTGGCTGGCTTAGGGGCAAGCATTAATGTTATGCCTTATAAGATGTTTAAACAGCTAGGTCTTGGGAAACCCAAACAAACTAAGATGAGCATTCAATTGGCTGATAAAACCATTAGATTTCCTAAGGGTATCATTGAAGATGTTCTTGTTAAGATCGATAAATTTATATACCCAGTAGGCTTTGTTGTTCTAGACATGGAAGAAGATAGTAACGCACCTTTGATTTTAGGATGACCCTTTTTAGCGACTGCTAGAACCATTATTGATGTTGGTACAAGTGAACTCACACTTCGTGTGGGAGACGAAACCATCACCCTTCAAGCTCATAATTCGAGTAACACATCAAAAATTGAAGGTGGTTGTATAAATCATTCTACTAGTACTGATTAAGTGGTGAAACCCTCTGTGTAGGAAACAGTTTCGAAGAACGCATATGAGCCATGTTCAAATAACAACAAAGGACCTACCTATGAAGAACGACGGCTACAAATCGAGGAACTAGATGAATGGCGGACACAGAAACTGAGAACACCCGATAAGCCGAAACCGAGCTAGGATGAGCTCAATACATCACCAAATCAACTTAAGGTTGGAGACAAAGTACTACTAGATGCAGCAGATCCTTGCATTACCACTTCTGAACCTAATGAAGTAATCCCTCTCACAGTACTCAATATTTTCCCATATGGTACAGTTGAGGTAATTCATCCCAAATTCGGCACTTTTAAGGTAAACAATACTGGTCTTAAACCTTATATTGATGAAGTTGATAGCAGGGATGAGGAGTGTAAACTCCTCGAGCCACCATGATCACAAACCAGAGAGGTAAGTCAAGCTTAGACTATAAATAAGTGCTTCTTGGGAGGCAACCCGAGCACTAACAATAATGATTTATTTGAATTCTAGTTTTCCCATCTAAACTACTAACTGAGTTCTGAAACACAGGGTTTTCCCATCGACACGGCTAGGCACACGGGCGTACCTACGGCCGTGTGAAAAAAAGGCAAAAGTTTTTCTCCAACATGGGATGTGATAAGTTGCCATGGCCGTGTGACATTGTTGTGGACGAAACTGCCAAAACAACACGGGTGAGAGACACGCCCGTGCTTTGAAATCGTGGTTGAAACTGAGAATTTAACACGGGCGTTCAACACGCCTGTGACATTCACCTGTGATCAAAACTGTCAAAAAGAACACGGGTGTGGGCTATCATACATGGGCATGGGAGAAGCGAACAAAGCAAGACACGGTCGTACGACACGGCCGTGTGCACCCACACGCCCAAGGAATACGGGCGTGGGACGAATGTCAGACGTGCCTAATTTCAAAATTCACGAAACACACGGGCAAAAATTTGGGCACACGGGTGTGCCCTACAGCCGTGTGCCCTAAAATCTATATAATCCGCTCACTATTCATCATCTCCCACCCAAAAATCCCTAACCCTAGCCACTGCACTCCCTACGCCCTACCTGCTATGCCCGTACGCCGCCTAAAACACTATTTCCAATTACTCAAGCTTCTCCCTTTTGCGTTTGTTTACTCTTTTCTCTTAATTCTCTTTAAATATTTTACCTATTTCATGTTTTCTCTGGTCCATTTGACTATTTTAAGTGAAAATTAATAGTAAAATAATAGAAATACTCATGCTTGTCATTAAATAATATTGTCGTTTTTCATACTACATTCATCCATTTTTCTTGTTTCCATGGATTTTATGTTTACCCACATACATTCATGCATTAGTTTCTCCCGTCATATTATTCTCATAGCCCTATTTTAATGACTTGATGTAATTGCTTTAGTTGTTTTAGTTTTGTTCTCTCCATTTAGTATGCGAGTCTCATGAAATATTCCTAATTAGTTTTGTTTTTCCATGCTATTTTTGGGACGTATTGGTTGAACTTCGACTTTTCAATGTAGGTACAATGTCATCCTTACGTGGTAAGAAGACCACTATTCCAGCCTCGAAGAAAAGGAAAGGAGCAGCGTCATCCTCAGGTCCTACCACGGAGATTAGGCACCTGTTCCTCTAGGTTCCCTTGGGACCCCAGGAGGAATTATATCAGATATTATGGGCCCGAGCCCTGGGTGTGGGCCGCTGCATTTACTAGGCCACACTTGAACAGATTCATTTGGCTGACGCGGCCCGAGCCCTCCTGACGATTGACTTGTAATGGCTCTTCTTTGAGATCGTCGAGCCGACGTATCTCGAGTTCACATTGGAACTCTGCTCGACATTCCATCTTCAGACTGTCATGACCAACTTCGACGATCCTGGAAGGGTCCAGTTCCACCTTGGTGGTCTAGTGCAGCAATTGAGCGTACCGAAGTTCGGGATTGCACTAGGACTGTACACGGAGGAGTTCATGGATGACAATGAACTTGACACCCTCCACTGCCACATCCACTACTCTCTCTCAAAGTGCTGGAGGGACCTCGTCCCTGCCTCGGTCACCTACGATCCTAGCCGCTCCAAGGTATCGACTCTTCCTCCATCCTTGAGGTATCTACACGCCATCTTGGCTCACACTCTAACAGGGAAACGAGAGAGCACCAGCGTCGTTATCACCCACGATGCCTATTTCTTATGGAGCATGGCGAACAGGCACGTCCTCGACCTTGCTTACTTCATTGCCCTCGCCATCCGCCATCAGACGGAGCAACATAGGAGAGGGGTCATCTCTATCGGGTCCTATGTGACTCGATTGGCTCAGCACTTCGGGCTCCTCAAGAAAGTAGCACAATCATCCTCCCTCACTCTCCTCGACCAGATGTCCACCCTGGGCATCTCGAGCATGCTAAGTATGAGGATGATCAAGAAACGACGTGGCACCTACCCTCTTCAGTACCGCCTCATCCAGTCCACCAAGGAGGATGATCCAGAGGACATTACTAATGATGTCCCTCAACGTCATGAGGGCCCACCGTCTCAGCCAGCACCCATCCATCATCCAGTTCATGCGGCGACTTCATATTCTGACATCTCTAAGTGCATTACACGATTTGAGCAGTAATGTTTTCAGCACTTTTATCTTCATTTATCTTAATTAAGTACTGTTTATTTCATTTTCCTTTAATATTATTTTAATTTTAGTTTTTATAATTTTTATTGAATAATTTATAGTTTTGGCTATTTCATTACGAGTAATTATGCTTCATTATATTCCCTAAAAAGTTCCTGATTTTGTCACAGTTATAAAGAGCTCCAAAGCTCATCATCACATAGGAACTACAAACTCCACTAGGAAATGTTCTCCACGACTGCCATGTCCTGCTCGACCACGACCATAGCTACCACCAGATACAATATTATTTTGGCGCAGGACATATGGACTAATGAACCTCTACCACCACCGGAGTATCCTCCTTCACTCACATCATTTGCCTTAGCCGATTATTCTCCATAACTCCAAATCAAGGAGTTCATTCATAATTCAAGAAGTTTTACTTCTCTCCCTATCTTATGATTATTTATCTATATTTTTCAATATATCTATCTTTGTACATTAAGGGAAATGCACATCTTAAGTGTGGGGGGTCTCTCATATCATCATTAGAAATCCCTGAATTTTGTCTTATTCTCATATGAATCACTCATATCACTATTAGAATGAATTTTAATTAAATTATGATTTTTATTGATATGTCTTGAATTAAAACATAAGCATTTATGCATTGATTGTTTAAACTTTAAGACATTGGGGAATCAAGCATGATAAGTTGATTTTTGAAGAATTAAAAACTTTTAGGTTGTCTCCCTAAGTTTAGGTATTATCTTGAGTTAAAATTCACAAGTTTAAACATCAAAAAGCCATAATTTTTATGAGATCTTGAGCCTTTAAAGCATATTTTATTTCTTTCATGCTCACTCTTATTATGAGTACGTCAGTAATGATTTGTTATTCTAGAACTTGCTTGATTATACATGTCAAGACCACACCATTTGATTTGATATGTCAAGATGATAAAGACACTTAGGTTTAACCCACTCACTCCACAAAAGCCTAGCTCCATAATTAACCCTTAGTGAACCCCTTTGAGCCTAACAAACCAGTAATTGATTTATCCTCAATATTAACCCATAACCCATTATTGTTGAAATCCCCTAATTTGATCCCTATTTTTGTCGAAATTTGATTTGAACTAATTGCTTAGCTATGTTTTGTTCTTCTATGTATTTGACTTGTTCTTAAAAAAACACCTCGAGTCATTTGAGTGAATCTTTGTGAGGATGTTAAAATCTGTGATATTTTGATCAAAGGTAATCAGTTAGATGAGGGTAGACACCTATGTTTTCGTGATAAAATGCTCAACTTGGAATGTTTGGAACTTTGGTGTACTTTTAGTTGAATTTTCAATGTATGAATACTTATGGTGTAACAGCCCAAAATTTACCCTAGTCGGGAAGTGGTTTCGGGACCACAAAACCGAGTTATGAAGATAATTAATTGTTATATTCTATGTTTATTATGTGTGTACATGCATATGTGGAAGTTTCATGCCTTAATTTTGCCAATTGCATGAGGAATTATTAAATAGGGATCAACATGAGACATGGTGAAAAATGATAGGTTAATTTTAAAGGGGCTTATTAGTGCATGTCAAAGGTGGACTTGCATGTCAAATTGCCCAATTTTCCTTATAGTGGCCGGCCAAGGTGGGTTGATGATGGGCAAAATATTTGTTGAAATTGATATTGGGTTATGGGATTTAATAAATAAAAGAAAAGAATGAAAATGTGATGAAAAAAAAAGGGGCTTCATTCTTGTCTTCTTGGCCGAATTGAAGGAAGGAATAGGGGCAAAGAACTTTCGGCCATTTGAATGTTTAATAAGGTTAGTATATTGTGTTAAAGTTGTGAAATTTTAGCTTGTTTTAGGTTAATTATCATGGTTCTTACTTAGACCATGCTAATTCTTTTTAAAAAACTTTGATGGATGGATGGACCATTCGGCTATGGCTATTAAAGAAGGAATTTGATTATTTCCTTTAAGTTTTGATGGATAAAGAAACAAAAGGTTGTTGATGGACGAAGTTAATGTGTTAAGAGATTATATGAAACTTATTCATGTTTATATATGTTATATGCATTGAAAATGGTTGATGATTTTGGAAGTGATTAGATTGAATCGGCCATGGTATATCCATAAACCCGATTTATGCTTGTTATGTGGTGGAAATTAAGGGTTAAATGTATGAAATTTGATGTATATTAACTATAGGTAATCACATACGTAAGGTCAAATTTAATTTGGTATATTCGGCCATATAGGTGTATATGTTTGTGATACTATTTTTGTTAACTCTTGATAACCGATTAAGGGAGTAATATTGGCTTATAAGGTTGAGTTGATTCATGATGTTGTATATTAGAATCAAAAATACTCAAGACTAGGTTACCATAATAGCGATAATGCATTCGGCCTTGAAGCATTAATCGAATATGGTTAAGGTTTTGATATTTTGAACAAGGATAATTGTGAAATGGAGTGAAAACCGTTAAATTATACATAAGTATCCAGCAAGAAAATTAAACTACTAAATGTGTTTATTATAGATCAAGACATCAAAGGGAGAGAATCAAGCAAAGGCAAAGAAAAGATCATCGAGTAGCCGAGTTGGAACCGTCTTACCCAACATAAAGTAAGTCATTAAGCATATAGTTGGTATTAATTCAAATGGTCATAACGTTTATGTAATGATGCTGAATGGAATGAATAAATATATATATATGCATGTACGTATGTGATGATGAAAGTGTTGAATGAAAAGAAAAGAGGTGAGACGTATTGAGTTGTTGATCTCGGCACTAAATGTGCGGGTATAAACATTTATGACCATGAGATTGGCGCTACGTGTGCGGGTTTAAATTGTGCAGCACTAAGTGTGCGAATTGACTATGTAGCACTAAGTGTGCGAGTTTGACTATGTAGCACTAAGTGTGCGAGTTGACTATGTAGCACTAAGTGTGCGAGTTTGATTATGTAGCACTAAGTGTGCGAGTTGATTATATAGCACTGAGTGTGCGGACTTAATATATATTCTTGAATCATTATGGACACTAAGTGTGCGACGCTATTGAGTCGATCACGGACAGCGGATCGGGTAAGTATCTTGAGTTCATGGCTAATAGGTGCTATGTTTATAGTTGGAGTTGAGCTTGGTAAGTTGAACCTATGTGACAAATATACTTGAAGTCACGTACATAAGATTTATCGTGGAATGGGTGAAAGGCCGTTTAGTTGTATGATTGTAACGAAAATGAAATGATTTATGAAAATGCCTCGAATATTCTATTGATGAGTATATGGAATGTGAATGCATGATTTGGTATGAGATTGAACCGATAGGTCGGAGGAACTATGGTATGGTTCGGTATGGATGGAGTAACTAGCTTCGTTCCATTTTGTTTCCTCTTGTGATAATGTTATTAATGGATGGTAGTGTATTGCTTATGACTTACTGAGTTATAAACTCACTCGGTGTTTCCTTGTCACCTATTCTAGGTTTCTTGGACTCATCTCCTTTTGCGTGGTCGGGCCGTCATCGAAGTCATCACACCGGATAGCAAGTTTTGGTACTTTCTTCTTAGTTGGCTTAGGAGAACATTTCGGCATGTATAGGCTATTATGTTGTGTTTGAACTTTGGTATGTAATCTTTTAGCCATGCGAAAATGGCATAAATGTTCGGTTGGGTTTGGATTCATAACGTTCGGTCGCAAATCTTGATAATTCGACCTTTTTATGCCATACGTCATGGTTGATTATTTTGGTGTTAAAATTCATGATATGGCAATAGTGTAGTAGGGGGAAGTTTGACAATGATTAGCCTTTGGCATGGTTAGTCATGATCATAATTTGTGATATGCATGATGAATTATTAGTTAGATCAAGGAGTAAACACGAAGTGGGCATAGTTGCTTTCGTAACAGATGCTGGCAGCAGCAGTGACATGAGATTGAAAAATCACTAAAAATAGTAGGAGTGGAATTAATTGATGAATAAATTATGTAATCGAAGTTCGATGAGTCTATTTTCATATAGAAGTAACGAAAAGATCATATGGACAGTATGTTAAGAGATAATCAGGTTCTCGTGGGACAGGGCCAGAACGGTTTCTGGATTTCCTGCTCCGATTTTGGAAATTCATTATAAATTAACCAGAGATAATTATGAGTCATACCATATATGTATAGATTCCTCTCTGAGTCTAGTTTCTATAGAAACAAACGGCATCAGTATGGAAGTTCTGTACAGGGAGATATCCAGGTCGTAATGCGCAAAGGTCAGTGTAGTCGACCCCAGTAACATGGGAGACTTTGACTAATAAACTGTACTAATTGGCCTGACCAAAATTCTAGAAAAAAATATGTAGATGGGAATATGAGTCTAGTTTCAGGGAAAATTCACGGAACTGGATTTCGAGTTCCAGAGCTCAAGATATGATTTTTAAAGCGACTAGTACGCAGATTGATAGCTTGTCTGGAAAAATTTTAATAAGTGGTTTGAAGTCTGTTAACACCTCGTGTTCGACTCCGGCGACGGTCTCGGGTTCGGGGTGTTACATTTGATTGGTATCAGAGCTATGGTTTAGTCGGTTCTAGGACTACCATAGCGCGTATGAGTCTAGCTATACATGCCTTAATGTTAATGTTTAAATGTGTGATGACTTCTGACGGTTAAAATGTTTTTGTTTTGATTAGTAAATTGGCCCCGGTGTAGAAGGAACCTTAGCGGATGACGTTGAGAGCGTAGCGGCTGCTCCTGCACAAGGGACGCCGCCTGTTGAACCTCAGTCATCTGCGAATAATCAAGGTGAGGGGGCTAAACAAGCCTTCTTTACCATGATGAATGAATGGGTCGCGCAGTATGCCCGAACCAATCCGGCTGTCCAACAATTCCCGAATTTGAATAATCCACCCCCGGAGCCAGTAATGCCATCAGTTACTGATCCTGTGAGGCTGAGTAAGCCACCTGTAGACTTGATTAGGAAGCGCGGGGCTGAGGAGTTCAGGGCCATAGTTACTGGTGATGCTGAAAGGGCCGAGTTCTGGCTTGATAACACCATTCGGGTGTTTGATGAACTGTTATGCACACCCGATGAATGTCTAAAGTGTGCTATATCCTTGTTGCGGGACTCAGCCTACTATTGGTGGAGGACCCTGATTTCCATAGTCCCAAACGAACGAGTAACTTGGGACTTCTTTCAAACGGAATTTCGAAAGAAATATATTAGTCAACGGTTCATTGATCAAAAGCGTAAGGAATTCTTGGAACTCAAGCAAGGCCGTATGACAGTATCTGAATACGAACATGAATTCGTAAGACTCAGTAGGTATGCCCGGGAGTGTGTAGCTGATGAGGTTGCTATGTGCAAAAGATTCGAAGAAGGATTGAATGAGGATTTAAAGCTACTAATGGGTATTTTGGAAATAAAAGAATTCGTAACACTAGTCGAACGAGCCTGCAAGGCGGAAGAACTTGGAAAGGAGAAGAAGAAGGCTGAATTTGAAGCTAGAGACTACCGTAAAAGATCGACGGGTAAAGCCCCGTTCTCAGCCGTAAAGAAGTTCAGGGAGGACACTAATAAGTCGAGGACGACTGCGGGAATTTCCATCAGAGCAAGACCATCGACAGACTCCCGAGGTACTTCGGTAGCTAGTGTGGGCAATAATCGTCTAGAGAAACCTGAATGCCCCCAATGTGGAAGACGACACATAGGTGAATGTTGGGGTAAGTCTATTAACAGGGCCTGTTACGGATGCGGTTCGAAGGACCACTTCATTAGAGATTGCACGGAGCTTGATGAGAAGAATAAGATTCAAGGTGCAAGACCTAGTGGAGTGACAACTAGAGGTAGACCACCGAGAATTTTAGGAGGTAGGGGTGGTAGTCAGAGAGGGGCCTCTGATACGGCTGTTCGAGCCGAGAACCGCACTCCTGCTAGAGCATATGCCATCCGCACACGAGAGGAGGCATCATCCCCTGATGTCATCACTGGTACCTTCACTCTCTTTGATACTAATGAGATTGCATTGATTGACCCTGGCTCTACTCATTCATATGTATGTGAAACCTTAGCATCCAGTAAGACTCTACCTGTTGAGTCTACTGAGTTCGTAATTCGGGTGTCAAATCCCTTGGGTCGTTACGTGCTTGTCGACAAAGTGTGTAAGAGATGTCCCCAGTAATTCGAAGTTCTTGTTTTCTGGCGGACTTGATGCTTTTGCCGTTTGATGAATTTGATGTTATTCTTGGTTTGGATTGGCTGACCGCGCATGATGCGGTTGTAAATTGCAAAAGCAAGACTATTGATTTGAGGTGTGCAAATAACGAGGTAATCCGAGTTGAGTCTACGGATTTGAAGGGGTTGCCAGCTGTAATATCAGCAATGTTGGCCCAAAAATATGTAAGAAAAGGGTGCGAAGCATACCTTGCGTATGTACTTGATGATAAAGAATTAGAAAAGAAACCCGAATCTGTGCGGGTGGTTTGTGAATACCCGGATGTTTTTCCTGAAGAATTGCCGGGTTTGCCACCTGTTCGGGAGATAGAGTTTGGTATTGAGCTTGTACCTGGAACTGCGCCAATTTCGATAGCTCCGTATCGTATGGCACTAACCGAGTTAAAAGAGTTGAAAGCTCAGTTACAAGAATTGACGGATAGAGGTTTCGCTCGACCAAGTTTCTCACCTTGGGGTGCACCAGTATTGTTCGTGAAAAAGAAGGACGAAACCATGAGGTTGTGCATTGACTATTGTCAACTGAATAAAGTGACGATAAAGAACAAATATCCGTTGCCGTGCATCGATGATTTGTTCGACCAACTGAAGGGAGCCTCAGTGTTCTCAAAATAGATTTGAGATCGGGCTATTATCAGTTGCGAATTCGAGATTCGGACATACCCAAAACTGCTTTCAGAACGAGGTACGGTCACTACGAGTTCTTAGTGATGCCGTTTGGGCTCACTAATGCCCCTGCAGTATTTATGGATTTGATGAATCGGATCTTCGGACCATATTTGGATCGGTTCGTAGCTGTGTTCATTGATGACATCTTGGTCTATTCAAGAGATGAGATCGAACATGCTGAACACTTGAGATTAATGTTGCAAGTTTTGCGGGATAAGAAGTTATATGCTAAGTTCAGTAAGTGTGAGTTCTGGTTAAGAGAGGTTAGCTTCTTGGGTCATGTGGTATCCGCATCGGGTATTCGAGTTGACCCGAACAAAATCTCAGCCATACTTAACTGGAAACCTCCGAGAAAGATTACTGAGGTTCGGAGCTTTTTGGGACTCGCCGGTTATTACCGACGATTTGTCAAAGGTTTCTCGATGATAGCCACACCAATGACGAAGCTACTTCAAAAGGATGCTAAGTTCGAATGGACGGAGAAATGTCAGAAAGGCTTCGATCAACTGAAAACTCATTTGACTGAAGCTCCAATTTTAGTGCAACCCGAATCAGGCAAAGAGTTTGTCATTTATAGTGACGCATCCCTACTCGGGTTGGGTTGCGTATTGATGCAAGAAGGTCGAGTTGTGGCCTATGCGTCGAGACAATTGAAGCCACACGAGAGAAATTATCCCACCCATGATCTCGAGCTAGCCGCCATCGTATTTGCTTTGAAAATATGGCGACATTATTTGTTTGGCGAAAAGTGCCATGTATTTTCGAATCACAAAAGTCTCAAATATTTGATGACTCAAAGAGACCTAAATCTGCGACAAAGACGTTGGCTTGAGTTGTTGAAAGATTACGAGCTTGCCATTGATTACCACCCGGGAAAGGCTAATGTGGTTGCGGATGCCTTAAGCCGGAAATCGCTGTTTGCTTTACGAGCGATGAATGTGCACTTGTCTGTTCTACCCGACAATGTGTTAGTAGCTGAATTAAATGCCAAACCATTATTGATTCAACAAATTCGTGAAGCCCAGAAAGTTGATGATGAATTGGTTGCAAAACGGGCTGAGTGTGTTCCGAACAAGGAATCGGAGTTTCAAATGGATGATGATGATTGTTTGAGGTTTAGAAGTCGTTTGTGTGTTCCAAGGAATTCAAAACTTATTTCAATGATTTTGAATGAGGCTCATAGTGGCCGAATGTCTATCCACCCGGGTAGTACTAAAATGTACAACGATCTGAAACGTCAATTTTGGTGGCCGGGCATGAAATGAGACATTTCTGAATTTGTTTAAGGTGTTTAATATGTCAACAAGTGAAAGCGGAACATCAAGTGCCTTCAGGATTACTTCAGCCAATCATGATACCTGAATGGAAATGGGATCGAGTCACGATGGATTTTGTATCTGGGTTACCATTGTCGACGAGTAAGAAAGATGCGATTTGGGTTGTTGTCGATAGACTGACTAAGTCGGCTCACTTTATCCCCGTATGTACGGATTTTTCATTGGATAAACTAGCCGAATTGTATGTTTCTCAGATTGTGAGATTACATGGAGTACCTATTTCTATCGTGTCAGATAGAGACCCAAGATTTACATCACGATTTTGGAAGAAATTGCAAGAAGCTTTGGGTACCAAGCTGCATTTTAGCACCGCTTTTCATCCACAAACCGATGGTCAATCCGAGCGGATAATTCAGATACTTGAGGATATGTTGAGATGTTGCATCCTCGAGTTTAGTGGTTCATGGGAACGGTATTTACCTTTGATCGAATTCGCTTACAACAATAGTTTTCAATCAAGTATTAAGATGGCACCTTACGAGGCTTTGTACGGTTGTAAATGCCGTACGCCATTGTTTTGGACCGAGCTCGGTGAAAGTAAAGTTTTCGGAGTTGATTTGATTAAAGATGCCGAACAGAAAGTAAAGGTAATCCGTGAAAGTCTGAAGGTAGCCACAGATCGTCAGAAATCGTATGCGGATCTGAAACAAAAGGACATTGAATATCAGGTGGGAGATAAAGTGTTCCTTAAAGTTCGCCTTGGAAAAAGGTACTTAGGTTTGGCCGTAAGGGCAAGTTGAGCCCGAGATTCATTGGGCCGTACGAAATCTCCGAACGAGTGAGGCCAGTTGCGTATAGATTGATTTTGCCCCCTGAGCTCGAAAAGATTCACGATGTCTTTCATGTTTCGATGCTTTGACGCTATCGATCTGATCCATCGCACATGATTAGCCCATCAGAGGTTGAAATTCAAGTCGATATGAGCTATGAAGAAGAACCGATTCGTATCCTAGCTTGTGAAGTGAAAGAGTTGCGAAACAAAAGGGTTCCGTTAGTTAAGGTGTTATGGCTCAAACACGGGATCGAGGAAGCTACTTGGGAAACCGAGAGCTCGATGAAAGAACGATACCCAAACCTATTTACCGGTAAGATTTTCGGGGACGAAAATTTCTTAAGTGGGGGAGAGTTGTAACAGCCCAAAATTTACCCTAGTCGGGAAGTGGTTTCGGGACCACAAAACCGAGTTATGAAGATAATTAATTGTTATATTCTATGTTTATTATGTGTGTACATGCATATGTGGAAGTTTCATGCCTTAATTTTGCCAATTGCATGAGGAATTATTAAATAGGGATCAACATGAGACATGGTGAAAAATGATAGGTTAATTTAAAGGGGCTTATTAGTGCATGTCAACACAAAGGTGGACTTGCATGTCAAATTGCCCAATTTTCCTTATAGTGGCCGGCCAAGGTGGGTTGATGATGGGCAAATATTTGTTGAAATTGATATTGGGTTATGGGATTTAATAAATAAAAGAAAAGAATGAAAATGTGATGAAAAAAAAGGGGCTTCATTCTTGTCTTCTTGGCCGAATTGAAGGAAGGAATAGGGGCAAAGAACTTTCGGCCATTTGAATGTTTAATAAGGTTAGTATATTGTGTTAAAGTTGTGAAATTTTAGCTTGTTTTAGGTTAATTATCATGGTTCTTACTTAGACCATGCTAATTCTTTTTAAAAAACTTTGATGGATGGATGGACCATTCGGCTATGGCTATTAAAGAAGGAATTTGATTATTTCCTTTAAGTTTTGATGGATAAAGAAACAAAAGGTTGTTGATGGAAGAAGTTAATGTGTTAAGAGATTATATGAAACTTATTCATGTTTATATATGTTATATGCATTGAAAATGGTTGATGATTTTGGAAGTGATTAGATTGAATCGGCCATGGTATATCCATAAACCCGATTTATGCTTGTTATGTGGTGGAAATTAAGGGTTAAATGTATGAAATTTGATGTATATTAACTATAGGTAATCACATACGTAAGGTCAAATTTAATTTGGTATATTCGGCCATATAGGTGTATATGTTTGTGATACTATTTTTGTTAACTCTTGATAACCGATTAAGGGAGTAATATTGGCTTATAAGGTTGAGTTGATTCATGATGTTGTATATTAGAATCAAAAATACTCAAGACTAGGTTACATAATAGCGATAATGCATTCGGCCTTGAAGCATTAATCGAATATGGTTAAGGTTTTGATATTTTGAACAAGGATAATTGTGAAATGGAGTGAAAACCGTTAAATTATACATAAGTATCCAGTAAGAAAATTAAACTACTAAATGTGTTTATTATAGATCAAGACATCAAAGGGAGAGAATCAAGCAAAGGCAAAGAAAAGATCATCGAGTAGCCGAGTTGGAACCGTCTTACCCAACATAAAGTAAGTCATTAAGCATATAGTTGGTATTAATTCAAATGGTCATAACGTTTATGTAATGATGCTGAATGGAATGAATAAATATATATATATGCATGTACGTATGTGATGATGAAAGTGTTGAATGAAAAGAAAAGAGGTGAGACGTATTGAGTTGTTGATCTCGGCACTAAATGTGCGGGTATAAACATTTATGACCATGAGATTGGCGCTACGTGTGCGGGTTTAAATTGTGCAGCACTAAGTGTGCGAATTGACTATGTAGCACTAAGTGTGCGAGTTTGACTATGTAGCACTAAGTGTGCGAGTTGGCTATGTAGCACTAAGTGTGCGAGTTTGATTATGTAGCACTAAGTGTGCGAGTTGATTATATAGCACTGAGTGTGCGGACTTAATATATATTCTTGAATCATTATGGACACTAAGTGTGCAACGCTATTGAGTCGATCACGGACAGCGGATCGGGTAAGTATCTTGAGTTCATGGCTAATAGGTGCTATGTTTATAGTTGGAGTTGAGCTTGGTAAGTTGAACCTATGTGACAAATATACTTGAAGTCACGTACATAAGATTTATCGTGGAATGGGTGAAAGGCCGTTTAGTTGTATGATTGTAACGAAAATGAAATGATTTATGAAAATGCCTCGAATATTCTATTGATGAGTATATGGAATGTGAATGCATGATTTGGTATGAGATTGAACGATAGGTCGGAGGAACTATGGTATGGTTCGGTATGGATGGAGTAACTAGCTTCGTTCCATTTTGTTTCCTCTTGTGATAATGTTATTAATGGATGGTAGTGTATTGCTTATGACTTACTGAGTTATAAACTCACTCGGTGTTTCCTTGTCACCTATTCTAGGTTTCTTGGACTCATCTCCTTTTGCGTGGTCGGGCCGTCATCGAAGTCATCACACCGGATAGCAAGTTTTGGTACTTTCTTGTTAGTTGGCTTAGGAGAACATTTCGGCATGTATAGGCTATTATGTTGTGTTTGAACTTTGGTATGTAATCTTTTAGCCATGCGAAAATGGCATAAATGTTCGGTTGGGTTTGGATTCATAACGTTCGGTCGCAAATCTTGATAATTCGACCTTTTTATGCCATACGTCATGGTTGATTATTTTGTGTTAAAATTCATGATATGGCAATAGTGTAGTAGGGGGAAGTTTGAAAATGATTAGCCTGTGGCATGGTTAGTCATGATCATAATTTGTGATATGCATGATGAATTATTAGTTAGATCAAGGAGTAAACACGAAGTGGGCATAGTTGCTTTCGTAACAGATGCTGGCAGCAGCAGTGACATGAGATTGAAAAATCACTAAAAATAGTAGGAGTGGAATTAATTGATGAATAATTATGTAATCTAAGTTCGATGAGTCTATTTTCATATAGAAGTAACGAAAAGATCATATGGACAGTATGTTAAGAGATAATCAGGTTCTCGTGGGACAGGGCCAGAACGGTTTCTGGATTCCCTGCTCCGACTTTGGAAATTCATTATAAATTAACCAGTGATAATTAGGAGTCATACCATATATGTATAGATTCCTCTCTGAGTCTAGTTTCTATAGAAACAAACGGCATCAGTATGGAAGTTCTGTACAGGGAGATATCCTGGTCGTAATGCACAAAGGTCAGTGTAGTCGACCCCAGTAACATGGGAGACTTTGACTAATAAACTGTACTAATTGGCCGGACCAAAAATTTTAGAAAAAAATATTTAGATGGGAATATGAGTCTAGTTTCAGGGAAAATTAACGGAACTGGATTTCGAGTTCCAGAGCTCAAGATATGATTTTTAAAGTGACTAGTACGCAGATTGACAGCTTGTTGG
>NC_053429.1:85250387-85280128 GCF_007990345.1 Gossypium hirsutum
ATCATTCATAAATCTTTAAACCTGCCACGCGACATGGTTGTGTGCCCCCTATAGGTTTTTATAAGTTGCACTTTGAGCATTACATGGCCTGGCACACGGACGTGTGGCATAGCCTTGTGACCCAAGTCAGAGAGTTACATAGGCAGAGGCATGGGCTAGGACACAGTCGTGTGTCCCTACTTCGAATACCCACATAGCCTGAGACACAGGCGTGAGTCTCAGTTGTGTAAGTCACATAATTATGTGACCCATGTAGTATGAATTTTTCTATATTTTTTCATGAAGTTCTAAATGTTTTCGATTTTGTCCTGAACCGTTTCTAAAGTGTTTCTAAAGCCTCAAAGGCTCAAAAAGGGACATTATGCATGTGTTTGAATGGAATATGATGTGTTTTATAAATGATTGTGATTGAATATTTTAAATTAAAAGTTTCTGGTAATGCTCCACAACCTTATTCTGGCGACGGATACAGGTTAGGGGTGTTACATAAGTATTCTTTTCACCTCAAAATCGATGACCATTTTTGACACCACCATTGGGTCATTTTCCTCTTCGTAACATACCAACTCCTTGTCATCGCCACCAAACTTGATACTCTATTTTTCCTATCGGAGTGGCCTCTTAGGAGCACTAACCAACATCACACTCCTCATGTGTGCCCTTCTTTTTGTGTTGGAACCTACCCATTCATTGTCTATTCGTACGATCACATGGATGGTGCCTCGAACCTTTTGCTTCCTTTAGGATCACCGCGTGAGCTCTGACATCTTTTATGAATTCACCATTTTGGACTGCTTCCTCTATAACATCTTTTAGCGTGAAGCAATCTTTGGTCTTGTGCCCCATATCGTCGTGGAAGGCACATTAATCTCTTGAGTTCACCATTCTCCCCATGCTTCTAATTGGGGGTGAGTTAGGTAAGATGTTGAGGCTCTTAACTTGGTTGATGATGTAAGTTCGCATAGAGTTTAGGGGGTATAAGTCTCAAACCTTCCCCGGAGTGTAACAGTTCGGTTTTGACCCTAGTCGAAATAGTGGTTTTAGGACCACAAATTCGAGTTCGAAAAATATTTTAATATTATTTTCTATTTCTGTGATATGTGAATTTACATCTATGAAAATTTTTGTGATTTAATTTGTCTGTTTCTATGCTTAATTATGAAAAAGGATTAAATCGCGTAAAGTGTAAAAGTTGAGTGCTAGATGCTAAAGCGCCTATTTGGCTTGGCTTTTAAAATAAAGGTCCTTGCATGTCAATTGGACCATTTTACTAGTGCATGGACAAATATGGACATGAGTTGGTAGAAATTAATGTTATGTCATTAAGGGTAAAATGGTAAAATATGATTATAATGTTATAATAACAAAATGAAAACATGAAAGTGGCCAACATACATATGAATGAGTAGAACTAGGGTCAATCAAAGCAATCACATCAGTATCAAAAAGAGTAAAAGTACCGGTAATAACATCTGGTGATGAAGCATCCTCGCGTGCGCGTATAGCATAAGCTCTAGCAGGAGCACGGGCCTCGGATCTGGTTGTAACATCTCTAGACCCTCTCTGACCGCCGCTAGCATTCCCCGTATTCCTAGGTGGTCTACCTCGTGCTGTAGTATTACTCGGTTTCCCACTCAGATTCACATTTTGTTCGGATAATCTCGGGCAATCTTTGATAAAGTGGTCGGCTGATCCGCATTTATAACAGGAGCGGTCATGAAATCTACAACTCCCCGAATGCCATTTACCACAATACTTGCACTCGGTTCTACCCCGACGTTTGTTTCCAACACTGGCAACTGAAATGGCTCGTGTACTCACAGGGGGTCGATCGTGGTCTCGTCTTGAAAAACCCAAAGTATTCTTTGATTGGCCTGAATCATCTCGAAATTTCTTCGATGATTGCTGAAAAGACTTTCCTGAAGATCTTTTACGAAATTCTCCAGCTTCGACATCAGCTTTCTTTTCTCTTTACTAAGTTCTTCGGCTTTGCAAGCTCGTTCGACAAGTACTACGAACTCTCGTATTTCAAGCATGCTAACAAACATCTTTATATCTTCATTCAGCCCATCTTCAAAACGTTTACACATAATAGCCTTAGACGATACACATTCCCGAGCATATCTACTGAGTCTGACAAACTTCCATTCATAATTAGTAACTGACATGGAACCCTGTTTAAGCTCAAGAAATTCTTTTCGTTTTTGATCAATGAACCTCTGACTGATATATTTTTTTCAAAATTCAATTTGGAAGAATTCTCACGTCACCCGTTCTTTGGGCACAACAGAAACCAATGTATTCCACCAATAATAGGCAGAATCACGTAGCAAAGATATGGCACATTTCAGCCATTCATCAGGTGTGCAAGATAGTTCATCGAATACTCAGATAGTATTGTCCAGCCAAAATTCAGCTTGCTCAGCATCATCGCTATCTGTAGCCTTAAATTCAGTAGCCCCTGCTTTTGAATTCTGTCTACCGGAGACTTATTTAACCTCTTCTGATCAGTTATCGGAGGTATCATAGGTGCAGGGGGTGTATTATTTGGGAGTGGGGGTTGTGGAACAGCCTTATTAGTTCGAATGTATTCGTTGAACCAATCATTCATCACACTATAAAAAGCCTGTCTAGCCTCCTCGTTCTGATTGCTTGTAATAGGTTAAGAGTCCATCGGCGCTGTCCCATGCGCGGGAACAGGCGCTACACTCTCAACATCATCGGCTATCGCTCGATTGGGATCGGGATCCATTCCTATACGAAAACACATTTTTAACTGTCAGAATTCATCAAACTACAGTATTAATACTATATGGCATGTATAGCTAGACTCAAACAGTCTACGTTAGTCCTAGAATCGACTAAACCATAGCTCTGATACCAATAAAATGTAACACCCCTAACCTGAATCCGAACGCTGGATTAAGGCTAAGAGGTATTACCGAACTAAACATTTAATTATCTCATTCATAGTGTCAATAACATAAACAGAGATCGAGCTGAAATACATACTGATATTTAAGTTATACGCCATTTTCGTATGGCCAAAATATTTACAATTTCAAAACATAGTTATCATCAGCCTAACCTATACATGCCATATCGAGTCCAAAATATAACTATACCAAAAAGATCGATAGTGTGATGAACTGCTGACGATCCCCGAGTCGGTGGCCAAAATAAAAAATCTATAAAACGGAGAAATAAAGAACAAAGTAAGCTTTCAAAGCTTAGTAAGTTTTAAGCATCACAAACAATTAAAGACTTATCGAACATCGAAACATTTATTCACACTTAAGTATCATTCTTTAGTACTAATATTTCACAAAAATCATTGACTGAATGTACATGAGTACATAAAGAAATTTTAATATATAATTCATATACAAATATACCATGACCGATTAAATCATTCTCATATTCACAAATATAACCATCAATCATATTTATATATATATATTCTTCTTTGATGCTAATGATTCACTTCGAAATCTATTCACCGATGAGTAAGTAATACGTACCTGAACATTTTAAATGTATAGTACTTACTCGACGATGGTTTACTGCGAACATTCAATATCGTAAACTTACTTAACTTACTGGCATTAAGCCTATTAGGTCTTAGGACTTGAAACCAATTACCAGCACAAGCCTGCGAGAATTTAAACCCGGTATAATACCAGCTCGAAGCCTGCGGGACTTTAGCCCAGACATATTTCCAGCACGTAGCCTGCGGACCTTAAGTCTGGATATAATTCCAGCACATAGCCTGCGGACCCTAAGTCCGGATATAATTCCAGCACATAGCCTGCGGACCCTAAGTCCGGATATACATCACTGAATGTCATGCATACTTATTCGCAAGAAAATTCAATTCACATAACATCTCACAATCATAGTTCATTTATTCCATTCGAATAATAGCATAACATGGGCACCATTCATATAACTTTTGGCTCAATAACATGCATAAGAATATATGTCCATTTACTTTCCAAGCTTAACTTCTAATGTCTATTCGGCTTTAAGCCTTAAACATAAATTATTTGTCACTCAACTATATTCAAATAGAATCAATAGATCGCAGTACAGTTATCATAAACATATCAAGACATTATCAATTACGTACTAAATGTGACTATTCAAAACTTACCTCGGATATACTTGAACAGTTGCGGAAAGGCTACTCAATTACTTTCTCTTTTCCCCTATCCAACTTCGACCCTCTTTGCTCTTGAGCTTAAATTCAAAAATTTTAAACTAGTCATTATTCGACTATTCAAGCATGTCTTCAGAAATATAATATATATATTCGAATTTCACACACATAGATCATAGTAAGTTTATAAGAAAACATTAATCAACTCATTAACAAATTTTTATCAATGATTACCACATAATCACAAATTCACAATAAGCTGTCTTCCTGACCAATAGTCGCCAAATTATTTATAACTGGAGCTACAAAACTCCAAATCAATTTCTGTAAAATTTCCCTGAAAATAGACTCATATATCTTTTATCCATAAAATTTTCAGAATTTTTAGTTTTGGCAATCAATACCAGATTTTTCTTAAAGTTTCCCCCTATTTCACTATTTGACTAATCTGACCACCCTTTATTACGAATCAAATTTCTAATTGTACAGAAGTCAAAATATGTTCTCATTGATTTAATTTGAAACTAGACTCATTAAGCTTTAATTAAATAGTTTATTCATTTTCTAACTCCACTCTCACAATTTATGGTGATTTTCCAAAATCACTTTACAGCTGCTGTCCCATTCAGATTTATCACAGTATACTAAATCACAACTCTTTGCATTCATATTATTAACCAAATATAGTTATGCAACCAAAACACAAATCATATATACCTTGTAATATGCATATCAAAATAACTCCAACCATGATCGGATATAACCGAATTTAAACATGAAAATTAAGCCATTTTCGAACTCCTATACTAAATCAATAATACCAAAAGCTAATTTTTACATATCCGTCAACTCGAACCTAAAACCATAACCGAATACTCAAGTACATATTATCTATTCTATTATTACAATTTATGCACATGTGGCTAAAACAAATTGAACCATTTTGAACACAAATATCAACTAAAAATACAACCATTTCCATATGTATATTTTACTCATGCAAAGACCATAACCGAATCAACCATAGATACCACCCAAATCATCAATTATTTTTTTTAACACACCTAACTACTCAAAATCAACCTTTCATACACTTATATCTAATATCATAGGTAATGCCAAATGTTCAAATTCAACTAAATTTAAAGATTTAACCTTCATCATTTTAATTAATCACTACCTATTCTTCAAAACTTCAAATACAAGGTAATTAACACATATACTCATTTTATTTTATTCCCACCATGACCGAAAGCTCAAATTCTCCCAAAACTCAAAATTTTAACATGGGTTGAAATAAGAACTTGATAACTAACTTAAAAACAACTAAAATTTTAAGAACTAATAAAAATTCTTACCTTGATTTAAGCCTATGGTAACCGAATGAAGTTTTCTCCCCTTTCCTCTCTTACATTTCGGCCAAGAAGAACAAAGGTGAAGCTTTGTTTTCATCACCCATTTTCTTTTTATTAATTCATTACTAAATTAAAATTATAAAGACATTATAATTAAATAATACATATATTCTATATAACATATCATCATGGCCGGCCACTACCTAAATAAAATGAATATTTGACATGCAAGTCCATCCTCTTTGTCACATGCATTAATAGGCCACTAAAGATTAACCTATCACATTTCAGAATTTTCTCACATAAGTCCTATTTAATAATTTCACATACAATTGACCAAATTAAAACATGAAACTTTCACACGTGCATGTACACATACAGTAAGCATAGATTATAACGGTTAATTATTTTTATGACTCGGTTTTGTGGTCCCGAAACCACTTTTCGACTAGGGCCAATTTAGAGCTGTCACAACTTTCACTTTCTACTCAGTTTCTTAAATCAAGTCAGCATCGTGTATCTTATTTTCACTAAGCTCAGTCCAGTACAATGGTGCATGACATTTACAACCGTACAAAGCTTCATAAGATGTAACACCTCAAACCCGGCTCGAAAGTTTGGCTCGAATCTGGCGTGTCACAATGAAGTGTTTTTCGAAAACCATGTTTCCATTAAAAACCCTTCTTAATAATTAAAAACTTATACCCTTTTTAAACCTTATTAGAAAACCTCAGCTGACTAACATTCTTAACAACCTTGTAAAAATATTGGCAGTTGCGGAAGCTTAATTTTAAAAACAATTGCAGATACGTGATGTTTTGAACAACAGTAGTTTCCTTGGAAAACCATGTTCTAATACTAGCAATTATAAGAACAATAAATAAAATTCTAAATTTGAAATCCAAAAAATTAGAACGGTTTTACTACAACCCACATAAAAACATTTAAAAGTAATAATCAAAACTGTAACATAAACAGTGTGTTTGGCTTCCTCCGAGCCCCTCGCAGCTCCGATCCGTCTAAGGTTGGAAATTACCTGAAAGGTTAATAAACGGGGTGAGTTTACGAAAACTCAGTGTGAAATCCCCTACTATATAAAAGGAACAGTCAGTCATATAAAAGAATTAAAAGTTTGGCCTCAGCCCTACTTACAGTTTCAGTATCAATTGGGCCTTAGCCCATTTTAACAGACAGTACCATATGGGCCTTAGCCCATTACAGAATAGGAAACATTATCAGAACTAGAATCAAAATGAGAATAAGAATTAGAATCAGGCGACAGAATCAGAATCAGAATTAGTATCAGGTAACAGAATCAAAATCAGAATGGAATGCAATCCCAACCCAATCTAGCCGTATACACCCCCGTACCAACCTTACACCATGTCGGGAGACTACTCGACCCACCCAACCGCTACACACCACAAAAATTGCAGCGAGGCTGCCAGATATTGTGACGAAGTCACCAGATACAGATATTGTGGCTAGGCCACCAGAACAGATATATATATGTGGCGAAGCCACCAGATTGCAGCGAGGCTGCCAGATATTGTGACGAAGTCACCAGAACATATATATGTGGCGAGGCCACCAGATTGCAACGAGGCTGCCAGAACACTTCCTCCATCAATATAAACCCGTGTCCTATGCAACAGATATACATGTCATGGCATACAACATACAGAATCAGAATATCATGCCCATACTTGAATCAAACAGTCACAGTAAAGTCATTCATATCACCAACATATATTCACAATCAAATCCGTCAACCACACAGTCCAAGTTAGTCACTTGCCCACAAGGGCAAAACAATCATTTAAGACCCTAGGGGTAAAATGGTAATTTTATAAATCGAGGGTAAAATGGTAATTCTGTAAATCGAGGGTAAAATAGTAATTTTGTAAATCGAGGGTAAAATAGTAATTTTGTAAATCGAGGGTAAAATAGTAATTCTGTCAATCGAGGGTAAAACGGTAATTCTATAAATTGAGGGCAAAACAATAATTTTGTAAATCGAGGGTAAAACGGTAATTCTGTAAATTGAGGGTAAAATAGTAATTCTATAAAATGAGGGTAAAATAGTAATTCTATCAATCGAGGGTAAAACAGTAATTCTATCAATCGAGGGTAAAATAGTAATTTTGTAAATCGAGGGTAAAATAGTAATTCTATAAATCGAGGGTAAAATAGTAATTCTATAAATTGAGGGTAAAAAGATAATTCTGTAAATCGAGGGTAAAACGGTAATTTTGTAAATTGAGGGTAAAACAGTAATTCTGTAAATCGAGGGTAAAATAGTAATTTTGTAATTCGAGGGTACTTTGATAATTTTACAAGTTGAGGGTATTTCAATAATTTTACAAATTAAGGGTATTTCGATAATTTTACAAATCGAGGATATTTGGGTAATTTTATAAATCAGGGGTACTTTGGTAATTTTACAACTGGGGGTATTTTAGTAATTTTGTAAACTAAAGTATTCTAAACAGGGATAACAATACGAATGGGCCTAAAGCCCTTCTCGGCCCAAATGGACCCACACGATCATGTGGCCCGTTTAGCCCAAATCTAGCCACAGATATGAGATTCACCTAGCCTAGTCCAATAATTACTACACAATCAAACAACTTATCTAATTGGGCCCACATGGCCCCTTTCGACCCATCGCGGCCCGAAGTAGCCATCCTACAGCTAGAGTTGTGAGAAATACACACCTGATAGGAGACTAGATTTAATTCGCGCTCCGAGCACTCTTAGCCGACGCCCAACCCAAACGAGCACGCCATAAAGCGAAAGGGATCAGCCAAGAAAGGTACCTTTACTCTCCTCATTGCTCTCTATATTTAAAGCCAGCTTCGCATCCACTCTTATGTTAGCTTCCCGATGTGGGATCCCTCCATCATCAGAGTTTAAATTCAACACCAACTCTTGCTGCCCCCTGTTAGCAAAATAAATGCTCTTTGATTGCCATGAGTTTCGAACCCTGGACCTCCTTGCCAACTCTATGACGCCACCTTCCTGCCTCTTATGTGGCGCTACTTTGCCGCTAGACCACAAGGCTTTTTGTGGCACAATTTCTCCAACAATATTCTTAAGGCCTACCTACTACACCCAGGGTTTGATTCACCTTAAACCAAAATTTTTACTAGAGTCCAGGTTTGAACCCAGGACTTCTCCAACACTTCTCAGCACACCTAACCACTAAAACAAGCCTTCGTTAACGAAATTTACATGCACAACAAAATATTATAAGCTGCCTTCAAACGCTTCCACGCTTAAGGCCCAAAACTTCTAGGCCCAAACTAAGGGTGTTACAACTCTACCTCCCTTAAAGAAATTTCGTCCCCGAAATTTCCATCTAACAAGGTAGTCGTGTAACATCTACCCCACTACGCTACCGCTGTGCACTCTGATCCTACTATCACTATCACACTTCAATTAGAACTTGAAACATCTCAAATATACAACACTTATTCACTGAAGCAGACACATATTTATCACACATATATACAATTTCTATATCCAAACATCACATCCACATAAAATAAATACCAAATTTAAATTCAGATCAATACCTAAGGAATCTGCAATATTTCAATTTCTAAATAAACAAAAGTATTCAGAAGACTTACAGATTCGGCGTCGGAGACTCGGTGTGCCACACTTTTTAGGAGAAATACTTCAAACAGACCATGTAGTTGAAAATAATTTTTTGAAATTCAACCTGTGAAAACCCAATCCACAGCCGAGTTGTTGTAACTTTGCTCTGATACCCCTAAATATAACACCCTAAACCCGGCCTGAAAGTTTGGCTCGAATATGGCGTGTCACATTGAAGTGTTTTTCGAAAACCATGTTTCCATTAAAAACCCTTCTTAATAATTTAAAACTTATTAGAAAACCTCAGCTGAATAACATTCTTAACAACCTTGTAAAAATCTTGGCAGTAATGGAAGCTTAATTTTAAAAACAATTGCAGATACGTGATGTTTTGAACAACAGTAGTTGCTTTGGAGACCATGTTCTAATACTAGCAATTATAAGAACAATAAATAAAATTCTAAATTTAAAATCCAGAAAATTAGAACGGCTTTACTACAACCCACATAAAAACATTTAAAAGTAATAATCAAAACTGTAACATAAACAGTGTGTGTGACTTCCTCCGAGCCCCTCGCAGCTCCGATCCATCTAAGACTGGAAATTACCTGAAAGGTTAATAAACGAGGTGAGTTTACGAAAACTCAGTGTGAAATCCCCTACTATATAAAAGGAATAGCCAGTCATATAAAAGAATTAAAAGTTTGGCCTCAACCTTACTTACAGTTTCAGTATCAATTGGGCCTTCGCCCATTTTAACAGACAGTACCATATGTTCCTTAGCCATTACAGAATAAGAAACATTATCAGAACTAGAAACAAAATGAGAATCAGAATCAGAATTAGGTGACAGAATCAGAATCAGAATCAGTATCAGGTAACAGAATCAAAATCAGAATGTGAATGCAATCCCAACCCAATCCAGCTATATACACCCCCGTACCAACCTTACACCATGTGGGGAGACTACTCAACCCACCCAACCGCTACACACCACAGAAATTGCAGCGAGGCTGCCAGATATTGTGACGAAGTCACCAGATACAAATATTGTGGCTAGGCCACCAGAACAGATATATATATGTGGCGAAGCCACCAATTGTAGCGAGGCTGCCAAATATTGTGACGAAGTCACCAGAATAGATATATGTGGCAAGGCCACCAGATTACAACGAGGCTGCCAAAACACTTCCTCCATCAATATAAACCCGTGTCCCATGCAACAGATATACATGCCATGGCATATAACATACAGAATCAGAATATCATGCCCATACTTGAATCAAACAGTCAAATTCAAGTCATTCATATCACCAACATATATTCACAATCAAATTTGTCAACCACACAGTCCAAGTCAGTCACTTGCCCACAAGGGCAAAACAATCATTTAAGACCCTAGGGGTAAAATGGTAATTTTATAAATCGAGGGTAAAACGGTAATTCTATAAATCGAGTGTAAAATAATAATTTTGTAAATCGAGGGTAAAATAGTAATTTTGTAAATCGAGGGTAAAACAATAATTCTGTCAATCGAGGGTAAAATGGTAATTCTATAAATCGAGGGTAAAATAGTAATTTTGTAAATCGAGGGTAAAACAGTAATCCTATATTTAAAGTAGCCATCCTACAGCTAGAGTAGTGAGAAATACACACCTGATAGGAGACTGGAGTTAATCCGCGCTCTGACCACTCTTAGCCGACGCCCAACCCAAACGAGCACGCCATAAAGCGAAAGGGATTAGCCAAGAAAGATACCTTTACTCTCCTCATGGTTCTCTATATTTAAAGCCAGCTTCGCATCCACTCTTATGTTAGCTTCCCGATGTGGGATCCCTCCATCATCAGAGTTTAAATTCAACACCAACTCTTGCCGCCCCCTGTTAGCAAAATAAATGCTCTTTGATTGCCATGAGTTTCGAACCCTGGACCTCCTTGCCAACTCTATGACGCCACCTTCCTGCCTCTTATGTGGTGCTACTTTGCCGCTAGACAACAAGGCTTTTTGTGGCACAATTTCTCCAACAATATCCTTAAGGCCTACATACTACACCCAGGGTTTGATTCATCTTAAACCAAAATTTTTGCTAGAGTCCAGGTTTGAACTCAGGGCTTCTCCAACACTTCTCAGCACACTTAACCACTAAAACAAGCCTTCATTAACGAAATTTACATGCACAACAAAATATTATAAGATGCCTTCAACTGCTTCCATGCTCAAGGCCCAAAACTTCTAGGCCCAAATTCAGGGTGTTACATAAGGTGTCATTTTGATACTCGATTGAAAGTTGTTATTATACGCAAATTCAATCAGAGGTAGGTATCGTTCCCACGTACCTTCAAATTGAGAATGCAACATCTCAACATATCCTCAAGTATCTAAATAATTTGCTCAGACTGGTCATCTGTTTGCGGATGGAAAGTAATACTGAAATGTAATTTTGTACCTAGTGCATCTTGCAGTTTTTTCCAAAACCACGATGTAAACCTCGGATCTCTATCCGAAACAATAGATATAAGCACACCATGTAATCTCATAATCTGAGAAACATACAATTCAGCCAGCTTATCCAGCGAGTAATCTGTACATATTGGAACAAAATGAGCCAATTTAGTCAATCTGTCTACAACAACCCAGATTGCATCTTTCTTGCTCGGTGTCAACAGTAAACCAGATACAAAATCCATCGTGACTCTATCCCACTTCCACTCAGGTATCATAATCGGCTGAAGTAATCCTGAAGGTATCTGATGCTCGGCTTTTACTTGTTGACAGACAAAACATCTTGCAACAAAGTCAGAAATGTCTCGTTTCATACCATGCCACCAATAAAGCTATTTCAGATCATTATACATCTTTATACTACCTGGATGAACAGATAACCGACTGCTATGGGCTTCATTCAAAATCATCTTAATCAGCTTTGAATTCTTCAGAACACATATTCGGTTTTTGAATCTCAAATAGTCATCAGCATCATCTCTAAATTCTGAATCAGCATCTGTTTCACATTGAGCTCGTTTTACGATCAACTCATTATCAACCTTCTGGGCATCATAAATTTGTTGAATGAATAACGGTCTTGCTTTCAATTCAGCCACTATTGAACTATCATCAGACATGACCATATGCATATTCATTGTACGTAAAGCAAACAATGATTTTCGGCTTAAAGCATCAGCAACAACATTAGCCTTTCCTGGGTGATAGTCAATTACAAGCTCATAGTCTTTTAGCAATTCTAACCATCGGCGTTGTCTCAAATTTAGATCTTTCTGAGTCATCAAGTATTTCAGGCTTTTATGATTAGAATAAACATGACATTTCTCACCGAATAGATAATGATGCCAAATTTTCAATGCGAACACAATAGCTTCCAATTCCAGGTCATGTGTCGGATAGTTCTTTTCATGTGGTTTCAACTGTCTCGAGGCATAAGCTATAAATTTGGCTTCCTGCATCAAAACACAACCCAAACCATTTAAAGATACGTCACTATAAATAAAAAATTCTTTACTCGATTCTGGATGAACTAATACCAGAGCTTCTGTTAAAAGGGCTTTCAACTAATCAAAGCTTTTCTGGCACTTCTCTGACCACTCGAACTTAACATATTTCTACAATAGCTTCGTCATCGGAGCTGCAATCATAAAGAAACCCTTCACGAACCGTCTATAATAACCAGCAAGTCCCAAAAATCTTCGGACTTTAGAAACATTCTTCGGATGTTTCCAATCAAGTATAGCTAAAATTTTACTTGGATCAACTTGAATACCCGATGCTGGTACCACATGACCCAGAAAACTAACTTCGCTTAACCAGAACTCACATTTATTGAACTTTGCATACAACTACTCATCTCGCAATGTCTGTAACACAAGTCTCAAGTGTTCGGCATGTTCAGTTTCATCATGAGAGTATATCAAAATGTCATCTATAAACACAACCAAAAATTAGTCCAGATACGGTCTGAAGATCCAATTCATCAAATCCATGAAAACAGCAGGTGCATTAGTGAGTCCGAATGGCATAACTAAAAACTCATAGTATCCGTACCTCATTCTAAAAATAGTCTTTGGCATATCAGAGTCTTTAACTCGCAACTGATAGTAGCCCGATCTCAAATCTATCTTTGAAAACATTGTATCCCTTTTCAGTTGGTCAAACATGTAACAGCCCAAAATTTACCCTAGTCGGGAAGTGGTTTCGGGACCACAAAACCGAGTTATGAAGATAATTAATTGTTATATTCTATGTTTATTATGTGTGTACATGCATATGTGGAAGTTTCATGCCTTAATTTTGCCAATTGCATGAGGAATTATTAAATAGGGATCAACATGAGACATGGTGAAAAATGATAGGTTAATTTTAAAGGGGCTTATTAGTGCATGTCAACACAAAGGTGGACTTGCATGTCAAATTGCCCAATTTTCCTTATAGTGGCCGGCCAAGGTGGGTTGATGATGGGCAAAATATTTGTTGAAATTGATATTGGGTTATGGGATTTAATAAATAAAAGAAAAGAATGAAAATGTGATGAAAAAAAAAGGGCTTCATTCTTGTCTTCTTGGCCGAATTGAAGGAAGGAATAGGGGCAAAGAACTTTCGGCCATTTGAATGTTTAATAAGGTTAGTATATTGTGTTAAAGTTGTGAAATTTTAGCTTGTTTTAGGTTAATTATCATGGTTCTTACTTAGACCATGCTAATTCTTTTTAAAAAAACTTTGATGGATGGATGGACCATTCGGCTATGGCTATTAAAGAAGGAATTTGATTATTTCCTTTAAGTTTTGATGGATAAAGAAACAAAAGGTTGTTGATGGAAGAAGTTAATGTGTTAAGAGATTATATGAAACTTATTCATGTTTATATATGTTATATGCATTGAAAATGGTTGATGATTTTGGAAGTGATTAGATTGAATCGGCCATGGTATATCCATAAACCCGATTTATGCTTGTTATGTGGTGGAAACTAAGGGTTAAATGTATGAAATTTGATGTATATTAACTATAGGTAATCACATACGTAAGGTCAAATTTAATTTGGTATATTCGGCCATATAGGTGTATATGTTTGTGATACTATTTTTGTTAACTCTTGATAACCGATTAAGGGAGTAATATTGGCTTATAAGGTTGAGTTGATTCATGATGTTGTATATTAGAATCAAAAATACTCAAGACTAGGTTACCATAATAGCGATAATGCATTCGGCCTTGAAGCATTAATCGAATATGGTTAAGGTTTTGATATTTTGAACAAGGATAATTGTGAAATGGAGTGAAAACCATTAAATTATACATAAGTATCCAGCAAGAAAATTAAACTACTAAATGTGTTTATTATAGATCAAGACATCAAAGGGAGAGAATCAAGCAAAGGCAAAGAAAAGATCATCGAGTAGCCGAGTTGGAACCGTCTTACCCAACATAAAGTAAGTCATTAAGCATATAGTTGGTATTAATTCAAATGGTCATAACGTTTATGTAATGATGCTGAATGGAATGAATAAATATATATATATGCATGTACGTATGTGGTGATGAAAGTGTTGAATGAAAAGAAAAGAGGTGAGATGTATTGAGTTGTTGATCTCGGCACTAAATGTGCGGGTATAAACATTTATGACCATGAGATTGGCGCTAAGTGTGCGGGTTTAAATTGTGCAGCACTAAGTGTGCGAATTGAATATGTAGCACTAAGTGTGCGAGTTTGACTATGTAGCACTAAGTGTGCGAGTTTGACTATGTAGCACTAAGTGTGCGAGTATGATTATGTAGCACTAAGTGTGCGAGTTGATTATATAGCACTGAGTGTGCGGACTTAATAAATATTCTTGAATCATTATGGACACTAAGTGTGCGACACTATTGAGTCGATCACGGATAGCGGATCGGGTAAGTATCTTGAGTTCATGGCTAATAGGTGCTATGTTTATATTTGGAGTTGAGCTTGGTAAGTTGAACCTATGTGACAAATATACTTGAAGTCACGTACATAAGATTTATCGTGGAATGGGTGAAAGGCCGTTTAGTTGTATGATTGTAACGAAAATAAAATGATTTATGAAAATGCCTCGAATATTCTATTGATGAGTATATGGAATGTGAATGCATGATTTGGTATGAGATTGAACCGATAGGTCGGAGGAACTATGGTATGGTTCGGTATGGATGGAGTAACTAGCTTCGTTCCATTTTGTTTCCTCTTGTGATAATGTTATTAATGGATGGTAGTGTATTGCTTATGACTTACTGAGTTATAAACTCACTCGGTGTTTCCTTGTCACCTATTCTAGGTTTCTTGGACTCATCTCCTTTTGCGTGGTCGGGCCGTCATCGAAGTCATCACACCGGATAGCAAGTTTTGGTACTTTCTTCTTAGTTGGCTTAGGAGAACATTTCGGCATGTATAGGCTATTATGTTGTGTTTGAACTTTGGTATGTAATCTTTTAGCCATGCGAAAATGGCATAAATGTTCGGTTGGGTTTGGATTCATAACGTTAGGTCGCAAATCTTGATAATTCGACCTTTTTATGCCATACGTCATGGTTGATTATTTTGGTGTTAAAATTCATGATATGGCAATAGTGTAGTAGGGGGAAGTTTGACAATGATTAGCTTTTGGCATGGTTAGTCATGATCATAATTTGTGATATGCATGATGAATTATTAGTTAGATCAAGGAGTAAACACGAAGTGGGCATAGTAGCTTTCGTAACAGATGCTGGCAGCAGCAGTGACATGAGATTGAAAAATCACTAAAAATAGTAGGAGTGGAATTAATTGATGAATAAATTATGTAATCTAAGTTCGATGAGTCTATTTTCATATAGAAGTAACGAAAAGATCATATGGACAGTATGTTAAGAGATAATCAGGTTCTCGTGGGACAGGGCCAGAACGGTTTCTGGATTCCCTGCTCCGACTTTGGAAATTCATTATAAATTAACCAGAGATAATTAGGAGTCATACCATATATGTATAGATTCCTCTCTGAGTCTAGTTTCTATAGAAACAAACGGCATCAGTATGGAAGTTCTGTATAGGGAGATATCCAGGTCGTAATGCGCAAAGGTCAGTGTAGTCGACCCCAGTAACATGGGAGACTTTGACTAATAAACTGTACTAATTGGCCCGACCAAAAATTCTAGAAAAAAATATGTAGATGGGAATATGAGTCTAGTTTCAGGGAAAATTCACGGAACTGGATTTCTAGTTCCAGAGCTCAAGATATGATTTTTAAAGCGACTAGTACGCAGATTGACAGCTTGTCTGGAAAAATTTTAATAAGTGGTTTGAAGTCTGTTAACACCTCGTGTTCGACTCCGGCGACGGTCTCGGGTTCGCGGTGTTACAAAACAGATTATCAATCCGTGGCAACAGATATTTATTCTTTATAGTCACTTTATTAAGCTATCTATAATCAATGCACATTCTCATAGTTCCATATTTCTTTTTCACAAATAGTACTGGTGCACCCCAAGGAGAGAAACTCGGTAGAGCGAAACCTCTATCTGTCAATTCTTACAATTGAGCTTTCAATTCTTTTAATTCTGTAAGCGCCATTCTGTATGGAGCTATACATATCGGATTCGTCCCAAGCATTAATTCAGTACCAAACTCTACATCCCGAATAGGTGTCAAACCCGGTAATTTTTTAAGAAACACATTTGGATACTCACATACAATAGTTACTAATTCAATGTTTCTTTCAGCCACTTTACTGACAAGCACATAGGCAAAATAAGCTTCACACCCTTTTCTCACATATTTTTGAGCTAGCATTGAAGAAATTACTGATGGTAAACCATACAAATCCGAATAACCTCATCATTCTGACTTCGTAGATCAATTTTCTTCCTTTTGCAGTTCACAACAACATCATGTAATGTCAACCAGTCTATACCCAGAATTATGTCAAACTCATCAAATAGTAGCAACATCAAATCAGTCAGAAAGCACAAATCTCGAATCATCAAGGGACAATTCTTACACACTTTGTCAACCATAACACACCGACCCAATGGGTTTGACACTCTAATCACAAACTCAATAGACTCAATAGGCAGAGTCTTGCCGAATACTAATGTCTCACACACATAAGAATGAGTAGAACCAGGATCAATCAATACAATTACATTAGTATCATAAAGAGTGAATGTACCAGTTATAACATATGGGGCTGAAGCCTCCTCTCGCGCTCGAATAGCATAGGCTCCGGCAGGTGTACGAGCCTTCGATCTGACTGATATATCTTTATTTCCTCTCTGACTTCCACTCGCATTACCCGCATTTCTAGGTGGTCTTCCCCGAGCTACAGTATTATCCGATCTCATGTTCTGCACTGGATTCTCTTCAACTAACCCTGGGCAATCTCGAATATAATAATTTGTCAATCCACATTTAAAACAGGCCCGATCATGCAATCTGCAACTGCCAGGATGTCATTTACCATAGTGTTTACACTCAGGTTGATTTGATCTAACATTCCCCACACTCGCTACTGAGGTAGCTCTCGAGCTCATAGGTGGTCTATTATGATCCCGTCGAGCATAACCTGAAGTGGATTTTGAACGGCTGAAATCATCTCGGAACTTCTTTGGTGCTGACTGGATTGACTTACTGAATGATCTCTTATGCGAGTCTCTAGCTTTAAAATTAGCTTTCCTCTTTTCTTTCTCGAGCTCTTCAACTTTGCAGGCTCGCTCAACTAGTACTATGAACTCTTTTATCTCAAGTATGCCAACTAACAGTTTAATGTCTTCATTCAGCCCATCTTCAAATCTTTTACACATTATGTAACACCCTAAACCCTGCCCAGACGTTATGGCCAGATCTGATGTGTCACATGGACTTACGACTTAGTATGCATTCGCTGGTTTAAGTGATTGGGGTGATCTTTGTAAAAACAGCGGTTGAATGAAAAACTGGTTTATCAATCTTTAGGCTATCCATTTGTTCTGCTTGTTGAGTCTTGAAAACGTTCATTAATTTTGAAAGCCCGCGCAGCCTGACACTAGCAATTTTATCATAGTATAAATATAATCAGAAAATAAAACCATAGCGGAAAAAAGAAATTTAAATAGTAGCCTTATTACAACTTAAAACCCAAAATTAAATCAGAATATAAAAATAATAAAAATAAACTAACTTAGAAAAACAAACTTTGTAGATGATGTGGCCACTCCGAATCCCTCACAACTCCAAGCCCACTATGGTTAGGGATTTCCTGCAGAGGTGAAAATAAAGGGTGAGTTCGGTAAACTCAGTGTGTAACATAACCCAACCATAGCCCAAAACAGATCAAACCTCAGAGTCAGACTTATCTGGGCCTTGGCCTAGTACAAAAATCAGAATGAAACCCATAGGCCTATAGCAGATACAGAACAAATATATCATGAATGCAAAAATCCCAATCCAGAGCCATCCATAACACCCACGTACCATGTAACACCCCCAACCCGAAACCGACACCGGAGTCGAACACGAGGTGTTAACTGACTTTAACCCCTTATAAAATTTATTTTCCAGACACTGCCCAATCTGTGTACTAGTCGTTTTAAAAATCATATCTTGAGTTTCGTAACTCGAAAATCAGTTTCGTAATTTTTCCCAGAAACTATACTCATGTTCCCATCTATGTATTTTTTTCCTAGAATTTTTGGTTGGGCCAATTAGTACAGTTTATTAGTCAAAGTCTCCCAAGTTGCAGGGGTCGACTACACTGACCTTTGCCCGTTACAACTTGAATATCTCCCTGCACGGGGCTTCAATACTGATGACGTTTGTTTCTATGAAAACTAGACTCAGAGAGGAATCTGTACATATATGGTACAACCCCTAATTATCTCTGGTTAATTTGTTATGAATTTCCAAAGTCGGAGAAGGGAATCCAGAAACCGTTCTGGCCCTGTCCCACAAAAATCTGATTATCTCTTAATATACTGCCCATATGATCTTTTCGTTACTTCCTCATGAAAACAGACTCATCGAGCTTCGATTACATAATTTATTCATCAATTAATTCCACTCCTACTATTTTTAGTGATTTTTCAATCTCATGACACTGCTACTGCCAGCATCTGTTACGAAAGTAACTAGGTCCATTTCATGCCTACCCTTGATCCAACTCAATCGAACATTCGTGCCATTTTCGCATGGCTTAAAGTTTACATGCCAAAATTCAAACACAACGTAATAGCTTATACATGCCAAAATGTTCTTCTAAGCCAACTAAGAAGAAAGTACCAAAACTTGCTATCCGGTGTGATGACTTCGATGACGGCCCGACCACGCAAAAATAGATGAGTCCAAGCAACCTATAATGGGTGACAAGGAAACACCGAGTGAGTTTATAACTCAGTAAGTCATAAGCTATGCACTACCATCCATCAATAACATTATCACAAGAGAAAACAAAATGGAACGAGGCTAATTACTCCATCCATTCCGAACCATACCATAGTTCCTCCAACCTATCAATTCAATTTCATATCAATTCATGCATTCACATCCCATATACTCATCAATAGGACATTGAAGCATTTTCATAAATCAATTTATTTTCGTTACAATCAAACGACTAAACGGCCTTTCACCCATCCTACGATAAATTTTATGTACGTGACTTCAAGTATATTTGTCACATAGGTTCAAACTTACCGAGCTCAACACCAAGTATAAGCATAGCACCTATTAGCCATGTACTCAAGACACTTACCCGATCCGCTGTCCGCGATCGACTCAATAGTGTCGCACACATAGTGTCCATAATGATTCACGAATGTATATCGAGTCCGCACACTCAGTGCTATATAATCAACTCGCACACTTAGTGCTACATAATCAAATCGCACACTTAGTGCTACATAGTCAAACTCGCACACTTAGTGCCGCATGGTCAATTCGCACACTTAGTGCATCATATTCATTTCGCACACTTAGTGCAACATAGTCAAATCGCACACTTAGTGCTGTACAATTTAATCCCGCGCACTTAGCGCCAATCTCATGGTCATAAATGGTTATCCCGCACGTTTAGTGCCGAGATCAACAACTCAGTACATCTTACCTCTTTTCTTTCATTCAACAATTTCATCATCACATACGTACATGCACATATATATATGTATATTTATTCATTCCATTCAGCATCAATACATAAACATTATGACCATTGAAATAATACCAACTACATGCTTAATGACTTACCTCGTGTTGGGTAAGACGGTTCCAACTCGGCTACTCGATAACCTTTTCTTTGCCTTTGCTCGATTCACCTCCTTTAACTCCTTGAGCTAAATCAATAATTTAACTAGTTTAACCACCTTGCTGAATATTTACAATCCAATTTCACATGTATATGTATGTTAGTATATTCGGCTAATAACCTCATGCAACTACCATATCATCAAAAATCTAATCACACATGCACATGCATTAGGTAAGTTACCTTTGCTAATTTTAAACCCAACATCACACAAGCTCTCAAGAGATGGCCGAATGCTTCTTTTGTTACCCAACTAATCATTCGACAATTCCATCCCCTTTACCACCCTTTTATGCCTAATTATCTAAATCAAGATAAGATCATCAACATGCCTAACCATAGCCGAATGTGCAACATTAATCTATCACCTCTATCTCTTAAATACTATCAAGTTCATTTACTTCTAATTTCTTAAGTTCAACATCTTAATGCCCATCATAGCCACTCCCATAATCTAAATTTAAAAATCAGCAACACCCACATTTCAACTATCTTAGCCGAATACTCCTCAACACTTAGACTAAAGTATACACATTAACTTAATACAACTTTCCTTATTCCTTTCATGTTTCGGTCAATTATTCAAATTACCTCATAACATGAACATTCTTTTCAACTAATCTAGCATGACTCATTCGGCCTTAACCAAGAACCACTTTTCATACAAGGACAAAAATAAATCAAATGAACCTCCCATTTAAACCCCTTTCTATCTTCTACTTACTCAATAATACATGTTTCTTAGTTCATATTCATCTATAACCATTTCAAATCACATACTACAAAACATCATCACTTTGGCATATAAGAACATAACCAAAGGTTTCTTGCAACACAACTCAAAAATCAACACATGGGTCATGTTATGAGCATCAAAACAACTCAACTTCACAAAAAAAAATGCCAAAAGAACCACATGATATCATACCTTAATCTATAAACTCACTTGGCCGAATGTCCTAGCTTCCATTTTTTTTTCTTTTCTTTTCCTTATGGTTTCGGCAAGATGATAGAAAAGATGATGGAACTTTGTTTTTATCACCACTTACTAATATAAGTTTATTATACATAATTCCCACCAAATATAAAAAAAATGGAGACAAGGGAACACCATAATGCATGCGTGTGTTGGCTGGCCATTCACATTCAAAAATGGTCTATTTGACATGCAAGTCCACTCTTTTTGGTACATGCACTAATAGACCATTTTAAATTGGACTATCATATTTTCTCCATGTCTCAAATCGATCCCTATTAACAATTTTCTCATGCAATTGGTAAAATTAGGGAATGAAACTTCCACATACTCATGTTCACACATAATAAGCACAGAATATAGCAATTAATTATTTTTACGACTCGGTCTTGTGGTCCCGAAACCACTTCCCGACTAGGGTCAATTTTGGGCTGTCACAACTCTCCCTCACTTAAGAAATTTTCGTCCTCGAAAATCTTACCGGTAAATAGGTTTGGATATCGTTCTTTCATCGAACTCTCAGTTTCCCAAGTAGCTTCCTCGATCCCGTGTTTGAGCCATAACACCTTTACTAACGGAACCCTTTTGTTCCGCAACTCCTTCACTTCACGAGCTAGGATACACATCGGCTCTTCTTCATAACTCATATCGGCTTGAATTTCAACCTCCGACGGACTAATTATGTGCGAAGGATCAGACCTATAGCGTCGAAGCATCGAAACATGAAAGACATCGTGTATCCTTTCAAATTCAGGGGGCAAAATCAATCTATATGCAACCGGCCCCACTCGTTCGGAAATTTCATACGGCCCAATGAATCTCGGGCTCAACTTGCCCTTACGGCCAAATCTGAGTACCTTTTTCCAAGGTGACACTTTAAGAAACACTTTATCTCCCACCTGATATTCAATGTCCTTTCGTTTTAAATCCGCATACGATTTTTGACGATCTGTGGCTACCTTCAGACTTTCGCGGATTACCTTTACTTTTTGTTCGGCATCTTTAATCAAATCAACTCCGAAAATTTTACTTTCACCGAGCTCGGTCCAAAACAATGGCGTACGGCATTTACGGCCGTACAAAGCCTCGTAAGGTGCCATATTAATACTTGATTGGAAACTATTGTTATAAGCGAATTCGATCAAGGGTAAATACTGTTCCCATGAACCACTAAACTCGAGGATGCAACATCTCAACATATCCTCAAGTATCTGAATTATCCGCTCGGATTGACCATCGGTTTGTGGATGAAAAGCGGTGCTAAAATGCAGCTTGGTACCCAAAGCTTCTTGCAATTTCTTCCAAAATCGTGAGGTGAATCTCGGATCTCTATCCGACACGATAGAAATAGGTACTCCATGTAATCTCACAATCTGAGAGACATACAATTCGGCTAGTTTATCCAATGAAAGATCCGTACGCACGGGGATAAAGTGAGCCGACTTAGTCAGTCTATCAACCACAACCCAAATTGCATCCTTCTTACTTGTTGACAATGGCAGTCCGGACACAAAGTCCATTGTGACTCGGTCCCATTTCCACTCGGGTATCATGATCGGCTGAAGTAACCCTGAAGGCACTTGATGTTCCGCTTTCACTTGTTGACATATTAAACATCTCGAAACAAAGTCGGAGATGTCTCATTTCATACCATGCCACCAAAACCGACGTTTCAAGTCGTTGTACATTTTCGTGCTCCCCGGGTGAATTGACATTCGGCTACAATGGGCTTCATTCAGAATCATCGGAATGAGTTCCGAATTCCTTGGAACACACAAACGACTTCTAAACCTCAAACAACCATCATCATCAATCTGAAACTCCGATTCCTTGTTCGGGACACACTCAGCTCGTTTTGCAACCAATTCATCATCGACTTTCTGAGCTTCACGAATTTGATGAGTCAATAATGGTTTGGCTTTTAATTCAGCTACTAACACATTGTCAGGTAGAACAGACAAGTGTACATTCAACGCTCGCAAAGCAAACAGTGATTTCCGGCTTAAGGCGTCCGCAACCACATTAGCCTTTCCCGGGTGGTAATCAATGACAAGCTCGTAATCTTTCAACAACTCAAGCCAACGTCTTTGTCGCAGATTCAAGTCTCGTTGAGTCATCAAATATTTGAGACTTTTGTGATCCAAAAACACATGGCACTTCTCGCCAAACAAATAATGTCGCCATATTTTCAATGCAAACACAATGGCGGCTAGTTCGAGATCATGGGTCGGATAATTTCTCTCGTGTGGCTTCAATTGTCTCGACGCATAGGCCACAACTCGACCTTCTTGCATCAATACGCAACCCAACCCAAGTAGGGATGCGTCACTATAAATGACAAACTCTTTATCCGATTCGGGTTGCACCAAAATTGGAGCTTCAGTCAGATGAGTTTTCAGTTGATCGAAGCTTTTCTGACATTTCTCCGTCCATTCGAACTTAACATCCTTCTGAAGTAGCTTCGTCATTGGTGTGGCTATCATCGAGAAACCTTTGACAAATCGTCGGTAATAACCGGCGAGCCCTAGAAAGCTCCGGACTTCGGTAACATTTCTCGGAGGCTTCCAGTTAAGTATGGCTGAAATTTTGCTCGGGTCAACTCGAATACCCGATGCGGATACCACATGACCCAAGAAGCTAACCTCTCTTAACCAGAACTCACACTTACTGAACTTAGCATATAACTGCTTATCCCGCAAAATTTGCAACACTTGCCTCAAATGCTCAGCATGTTCGGTCTCATCTCTTGAATAGACCAAGATGTCATCAATAAACACAACTACGAACCGATCCAAATACGGCCTGAAGATCCGATTCATCAAATCCATAAACACCGCAGGGGCATTAGTGAGCCCAAACGGCATCACTAAGAACTCGTAGTGACCGTACCTCGTTCTGAAAGCAGTTTTGGGTACGTCCGAATCTCAAATCCGCAACTGATAATAACCCGATCTCAAATCTATCTTTGAAAACACCGATGCTCCCTTTAATTGATCGAACAGATCATCAATACGCGGTAACGGATACTTATTCTTTATCGTCACTTTATTCAGTTGACGATAATCAATGCACAACCTCATGGTCTCGTCCTTCTTTTTCACGAACAATACTGGTGCACCCCAAGGTGAGAAACTCGGTCGAGCGAAACCTCTATCCGTCAATTCTTGCAACTGAGCTTCCAACTCTTTTAACTCGGTTAGTGCCATACGATACGGAGCAATCGAAATTGGCGTGGTTCCAGGTACAAGCTCAATGCCAAACTCTACCTCCCGAACAGGTGGCAAACCCGGTAACTCTTCAGGAAAAACATCCGGGTATTCACAGACCACCGGCACCAATTCGGGTTTCTTTTCTAACTCCTTGTCATCAAGTACATACGCGAGGTATGCTTCGCACCCTTTCCTTACATATTTCTGGGCCAACATTGCTGATATTACCGCTGGCAACCCCTTTAAGTCCATAGACTCAACTCGGATTATTTCGTTATTTGCGCACCTCAAATCGATAGTCTTGCTTTTGCAATTCACAACCGCATCATGCGCGGTTAACCAATCCAAAACAAGAATAATATCAAACTCGTCGAACGGCAAAAGCATCAAATCGGCCGGAAAACAGGATTCTCGGATTATTAGAGGGCATCTCTTACACACTTTATCAACAAGTACGCATTGACCCAAAGGGTTTGATACTCGAATTACGAGCTCAGTAGACTCAACAGGTAGAGTCTTACTGGTTGCTAAGGTTTCGCATACATATGAATGAGTAGAACCAGGGTCAATCAATGCAATCACATTAGTATCAAAGAGAGTGAAGGTACCAGTGATGACGTCGGGGGAGGATGCCTCCTCTCGTGCGCGAATGGTATATGCTCTAGCAGGAGTACGGTTCTCGGCTCGATCGGCCGTATCAGAGGCCCCCCTCTGACTACCACCCCTGCCTCCTAAAATTCTCGGTGGTCTACCTCTAGATGTCACTCCACTAGGTCTTGCACCTTGAATCTTATTCTTCTCATCCAGCTCCGTGCAATCTCTAATGAAGTGGTCCTTCGAACCGCATCCGTAACAGGCCCTGCTAGTAGACTTGCCCCAACATTCACCTAGGTGTCGTCTTCCACATTGGGGACATTCAGGTTTCTCGTGACGATTATTGCCCACACTAGCTACCGAAGTAGCTCGGGAGCCCATCGATGGTCTTGCCCTGATGGAAATTCCCGCAGTCGCCCTCGACTTCTTAATGTCCTCCCTGAACTTCTTTACAGCTGAGAACGGAGCTTTACCCGTCGATCTCTTACGATAATCTCTAGCTTCAAATTCAGCCTTCCTCTTCTCCTTTCCAAGTTCTTCCGCCTTGCAGGCTCGTTCGACTAGTGTTACGAATTCTTTTATTTCCAAAATACCCATTAGTAGCTTTAAATCTTCATTCAATCCTTCTCGAATCTTTTGCACATAGCAACCTCGTCAGCTACACACTCCCGGGCATACCTACTGAGTCTTACAAATTCATGTTCGTATTCAGATACAGTCATACGGCCTTGCTTGAGTTCCAAGAACTCCTTACGCTTCTGATCAATGAACCGTTGGCTAATAAATTTCTTCCGGAATTCCATTTGAAAGAAGTCCCAAGTTACTCGCTCGTTCAGGACTATGGAAATCAAGGTCCTCCCCCAATAGTAGGCTGAGTCTCGCAACAAAGATACAGCACATTTTTGACATTCGTCGGGTGTGCATGACAATTCATCGAACACCCGAATGGTGTTATCTAGCCAGAACTCGGCCCTTTCGGCATCATCAGTTACTATGGCCTTGAACTCCTCGGCCCCACGCTTCCTAATCAAGTCTACAGGTGGCTTACTCAGCCTCACAGGATCAGCGACTGATGGCATTACAGGCTCTTGGGGTGGATTATTCAAATTCGGGAATTGTTGGACAGCCGGGTTGGTTCGGGCATATTGCGCGACCCACTCATTCATCATGGTAAAGAAGGCTTGTTTAGCCCCCTCACCTTGATTATTCACAGATGACTGAGGTTCAACAGGCGGCGTCCCTTGTGCAGGAGCAGCCGCTACGCTCTCAACGTCATCCGCTAGGGTTCTTTCTTCACCGGGATCCATTTACTAATCAAAACAAAAACATTTCAACCTTCAGAAGTCATCACCCTTTTAAACATTAACATTAAGGCATGTATAGCTAGACTCATACGTGCTATGGTAGTCCTAGAACCGACTAAACCATAGCTCTGATACCAATAAAATGTAACACCCCGAACCCGAAACCGACACCGGAGTCGAACACGAGGTGTTAACTGACTTTAACCCCTTATAAAATTTATTTTCCAGACACTGCCCAATCTGTGTACTAGTCGTTTTAAAAATCATATCTTGAGTTTCGTAACTCAAAAATAAGTTTCGTAATTTTTCCCAGAAACTAGACTCATGTGCCCATCTATGTATTTTTTTCCTAGAATTTTTGGTTGGGCCAATTAGTACAGTTTATTAGTCAAAGTCTCCCAAGTTGCAGGGGTCGACTACACTGACCTTTGCCCATTACGACTTGAATATCTCCCTGCACGGGACTTCAATACTGATGCCGTTTGTTTCTATGAAAACTAGACTCAGAGAGGAATCTGTACATATATGGTACGACCCCTAATTATCTCTGGTTAATTTGTAATGAATTTCCAAAGTCGGAGCAGGGAATCCAGAAACCGTTCTGGCCCTGTCCCACAAAAATCTGATTATCTCTTAATATACTGCCCATATGATCTTTTCGTTACTTCCTCATGAAAACAGACTCATCGAGCTTCGATTACATAATTTATTCATCAATTAATTCCACTCATACTATTTTTAGTGATTTTTCAATCTCATGACACTGCTGCTGCCAGCATCTGTTACGAAAGTAACTAGGTCCATTTCATGCCTACCATTGATCCAACTCAATCGAACATTCGTGCCATTTTCGCATGGCTTAAAGTTTACATGCCAAAATTCAAACACAACGTAATAGCTTATACATGCCAAAATGTTCTTCTAAGCCAACTAAGAAGAAAGTACCAAAACTTGCTATCCGGTGTGATGACTTCGATGACGGCCCGACCACGCAAAAATAGATGAGTCCAAGCAACCTATATTGGGTGACAAGGAAACACCGAGTGAGTTTATAACTCAGTAAGTCATAAGCTATGCACTACCATCCATCAATAACATTATCACAAGAGAAAACAAAATGGAACGAGGCTAATTACTCCATCCATTCCGAACCATACCATAGTTCCTCCAACCTATCAATTCAATTTCATATCAATTCATGCATTCACATCCCATATACTCATCAATAGGACATTGAAGCATTTTCATAAATCAATTTATTTTCGTTACAATCAAACGACTAAACGGCCTTTCACCCATCCTACGATAAATTTTATGTACGTGACTTCAAGTATATTTGTCACATAGGTTCAAACTTACCGAGCTCAACACCAAGTATAAGCATAGCACCTATTAGCCATGTACTCAAGACACTTACCCGATCCGCTGTCCGCGATCGACTCAATAGTGTCGCACACATAGTGTCCATAATGATTCACGAATGTATATCGAGTCCGCACACTCAGTGCTATATAATCAACTCGCACACTTAGTGCTACATAATCAAATCGCACACTTAGTGCTACATAGTCAAACTCGCACACTTAGTGCCGCATGGTCAATTCGCACACTTAGTGCATCATATTCATTTCGCACACTTAGTGCAACATAGTCAAATCGCACACTTAGTGCTGTACAATTTAATCCCGCGCACTTAGCGCCAATCTCATGGTCATAAATGGTTATCCCGCACGTTTAGTGCCGAGATCAACAACTCAGTACATCTTACCTCTTTTCTTTCATTCAACAATTTCATCATCACATACGTACATGCACATATATATATGTATATTTATTCATTCCATTCAGCATCAATACATAAACATTATGACCATTGAAATAATACCAACTGCATGCTTAATGACTTACCTCGTGTTGGGTAAGACGGTTCCAACTCGGCTACTCGATAACCTTTCTTTGCCTTTGCTTGATTCACCTCCTTTAACTCCTTGAGCTAAATCAATAATTTAACTAGTTTAACCACCTTGCTGAATATTTACAATCCAATTTCACATGTATATGTATGTTAGTATATTCGGCTAATAACCTCATGCAACTACCATATCATCAAAAATCTAATCACACATGCACATGCATTAGGTAAGTTACCTTTGCTAATTTTAAACCCAACATCACACAAGCTCTCAAGAGATGGCCGAATGCTTCTTTTGTTACCCAACTAATCATTCGACAATTCCATCCCCTTTACCACCCTTTATGCCTAATTATCTAAATCAAGATAAGATCATCAACATGCCTAACCATAGCCGAATGTGCAACATTAATCTATCACCTCTATCTCTTAAATACTATCAAGTTCATTTACTTCTAATTTCTTAAGTTCAACATCTTAATGCCCATCATAGCCACTCCCATAATCTAAATTTAAAAATCGGCAACACCCACATTTCAACTATCTTAGCCGAATACTCCTCAACACTTAGACTAAAGTATACACATTAACTTAATACAACTTTCCTTATTCCTTTCATGTTTCGGTCAATTATTCAAATACCTCATAACATGAACATTCTTTTCAACTAATCTAGCATGACTCATTCGGCCTTAACCAAGAACACTTTTCATACAAGGACAAAAATAAATCAAATGAACCTCCCATTTAAACCCCTTTCTATCTTCTACTTACTCAATAATACATGTTTCTTAGTTCATATTCATCTATAACCATTCAAATCACATACTACAAAAACATCACTTGGCATATAAGAACATAACCAAAGGTTTCTTGCAACACAACTCAAAAATCAACACATGGTCATGTATGAGCATCAAAACAACTCAACTTCACAAAAAAAAATGCCAAAGAACCACATGATATCATACCTTAATCTATAAACTCACTTGCCGAATGTCCTAGCTTCCATTTTTTCTTTTTTTCCTTATGGTTTCGGCAAGATGATAGAAAAGATGATGGAACTTTGTTTTTATCACCACTTACTAATATAAGTTATTATACATAATCCCACCAAATATAAAAAATGGAGACAAGGGAACACCATAATGCATGCGTGTGTTGGCCGGCCATTCACATTCAAAAATGGTCTATTTGACATGCAAGTCCACTCTTTTGGTACATGCACTAATAGACCATTTTAAATTGGACTATCATATTTCTCCATGTCTCAAATCGATCCCTATTAACAATTTTCTCATGCAATTGGTAAAATTAGGGAAGAAACTTCCACATACTCATGTTCCACA